>NW_019525112.1:1690800-1697716 GCF_002814215.2 Seriola lalandi dorsalis
GGGGGGGGGGAGGAGAGGGAAGTGAGAGAGATTGGGAGAGAGAGTGGGGGGGGGGTTCTGTGAATAGAACTGCCTTTTCTCCATCATAGGCGCATGGTTATTTCCACCCATCGTGAAAATGCTTACTGGCCTGAGTGAGTGACTGGAATAACAAACTATGAAAAAGTGCGTATATATAAAATGTCACACAACTGTTTTGTTTTAGTTAATGAAGCTCGAACTGCTACCAGTCAGGATTGCCCCAGGCTTAACAACACATGGTGTATACAAAATAAAAGCAATCCACACTGATCCAGATGACATTTTCCCATATTGCCAGAACAGTCACAGGGAGACGAGCGAGACCTCTATAACTGATCCTGTTATTTTGTAAATGAAACTGAGCAGACACAAAATCACACGCTGAAACATGTGAGTACCTGCGTCTACACAAGTCTGCTGAAACACTTCCCTTATGTTTTTCCTCGCCAGTTATCCCAAAAGCTCAGAGGTGACATCTGGGGGCTGAACGTATCGATCGCAGCACCGACGGTTAGTGTTAAGCTCGAGGGGCTGCCAACAGATATTTACAAGGTGCCTTTGCTGCCCCTTGGGATGGAGCCGCAGCTCTCTGCTCCTCTGTGAGACAGATATGGAGGAATCTGTGTTGTTGATTGCACTCAACTGTAAATCTCACTGAGTTATTGCCATTTTCTGCTGCCCTGGCACTTTTCACACTCACACGATGACCGGACCCAATTATTCCAGCTGCTCTCAGCTCTCTGCTCATATCTATCGACCCATCTAGGAGCAAGTCGTTGGGCCGTGCTCTCTTCTCTATTAAAACAGCCACGTGCTCCACGTACTCACTCCTCTCACTCTATTTCACTTTTATTTGGCTATCATCTCGCCTTCACTTCCCCCCAGTTCCTCCTCAGTTCTTATCTCCTCTCTGCTCTCGTTTCTCCATCCCTGGCTTTTCCCTTCCCTCTCGCTCTCAGACCACATCCACTCTAATCCACATAAAATTTAAAACTCATCTTTTCCCCCTCCGTTGGCTTTCCATCTGCCCTAAGCCAGCGTGTTCATACTCAGAATAAAATGGATGTTTTCCAAAACTCTTTCCAAAGTAGATAAATTTGAAAGCAGTAGGCTCGTGTTGCAGTGCAGACAAAGAATTTTTTTTATCATGTGATATATCTTTCACAAACATGGCCAAGGCACTTGCACTCGCCAGCAACGTTATGAGGTCGTGTTTCTGTGCCCCCCCCCCCCAACTTTATCCAGCTTATAGCCAACCACGCAATACAGGTGATGTCATTGACACATGTTTTCTGTCTGTTATGAGACAATTTGCACTTAATGAAATGTGCCAATCACAAACTGTAAAAAAGCGTCTCAAGAGATACTTCGCAGACTTGATTTTAGTTTGAAATACAAAAAAAAAATGTAATTTTCATCAGAGTGGAATAAAGGCGTAGATGAGATGAAGACGAGCAAGCATCGGTACCAACGTGGGTGACTGCAAGAAAGCAATGAAAGATTTTTCTGCAGTGCAGTCGCTCATCTTTTGTACTGATGATTCACCTGAGACAGTTTCTTGGCCTTTTGAAGTGCTCATACTGTCAGGTTACCAAACTACGCAGGAAACACACCATCTGCTCAAAGAATTCACAACTTTCAAACCAAATTCACTTTTATACTGTACTTCATTATACTGTATCCATTAGAACAGAACACAGAAGCATGTCAACGACCACACCTGTACTGTGAGTGTTCAGGCACGAAGAGACACAACATAAGCAACAGAGGGAGTCGGAAGTGACCGGGATGAGCTTTGAAGCAGGACCGCACCTAATGGTTATCTTCTTTATTCACTAATCTGCTGATTATTTTCTCAATCAATCTTTTTTTTCAATAAAAATTCCCAGAGCTCAAGGGGGTGATTTCATATTGCTTTACTTCAACCACTCAAAACCCAAAGATATTCAGGAGACAAACAATGAATCCACATATTTGATCATCTGGAACCAGAGTTCATTCAACCCCATTTCTTTTTAAAAAAAAATTCTTGGAGTGCTGTGCTATTTCATGGTCTGAAAACCTCCATTAAAACATAAAAGAGGAAGGCAAAGAGATTTAGTTATTTTTCTGTTCTTTTGGCATTTCACTGTGGATGACATTTTGACAACAATCTGAAAACACTATGATGGATGAAAAACTTTGGACATGTAAGCATTTTTGTGGACACGACTCCACAGTCTCTTGCCGGTCACCTGTTCCCTTTCTCACCACCAGTTCTCAGAGGGAAGCCACAATGAGGACCATTACTCTTGATGGTTTCCTGTTTTCTCCCTCATTCTCATTCATGGCACATTGCTCTACTTCAAGCTGCCTTACAGAATTCAACTCAAAACCATATTCAAGTCTCTCTTTTTAAGACCAAAAATGTGGAGCACGTGTAGCGGGGGGGGTTGCCTTATAGCCGATGCCCACGGAGAGTCTCATTACAGGTTAGCCAGGCTGAAATATATTTCATCAAGTGCTGGAGTGAGTGTAAAATCATGTGCTAGCAAGTCTTTCCAATAGGTCTCTGACAGGCCGTTAAGTTTCAAAGGATTGTAAAAAATATAGCGAGTAAATCAGGAAGAAGATATCCGTGTCCTGAACAGTTATGTAGTCTAGACACAGTATTTTAACTCAACCTAACATGACCTTACAGTGTGTTAAGTACATTAGATACCGTGCGTTTCATTCCTGCGCCGCCGTAAATCAGCACAGGTGTGTGTTGAGCAAACAGTGGGGTGGATCAGGTAGATCAAAAAGAATCACGGCGCGCTTGAGATGCGAGTCTGCAACTTAATACACAGCAGGCTCACACAAGTGCTGATAAACATGAGCTTTTCCCAACGAGAACAAGGTTGCTCATCTAAATGCCACACTTATAACTTATCAGGAAGGAGAAATGTATGATTATATGTAGCTGCTGGAATCATTAACTGTTGATGTCTAGAGGGAAAAAGCCGTGTGCATTTTAAATATTCATACAAAAATGTTTTTGGTTTGATGTTTCACAGGTAAACTTGTACCACAGTGGTTGCTGTGGGGTTTTGCATTCCTCTGCAAACTAACAGGAAACCCACATGGCTTACAGCGTCGGTGTACTCAGAGCTAGAGGAGACAACAATTACAGCACGTTGTCGCTCTGGCACTTCCTTTCTTCCCAGTGCTGAAGTCTTGGGAAAGCGCAGGTATCAAAACCATATGGAAATACAGCATTAGGTGCAATAGATCCTCATTATCCCTGTATCTGTTTATCACTTCTGTCACAGCTGGACAGGCTGTCTGCCAGAGATAGTCTGAATTTTAAAAATCTAAATGCGGTTTTGATTGACATACAGGGGGTGCCAGAAAATTACACTTTTTTGTATTATCAGTAATATAAGTAATAATATAATAATAAGTGTCCTAATTAATTCTAAAACTGATACAGATATCTTCAAATTTCCCTTACACAAATAATGACACATTTTCCAAATCTCAAAGTGTTTTACAGCCCTGAGAGCTGAACGTTGCCAGCATCGTAATTCCTTCATATTTACAACCAACTAAAACACTGTAGTATTCCAGCTCCGGTGGGGTGAATTGAAATGTATATGGCTCCAGACTCTCTCTATTTTGTTTCCCAAACCAGGGCTCAGAGACGGTGAGTAACCTAGCAGGTGGTGTCACAGACATTCTTTGAGCATCACTTTAATTATTAATTTAAATGCAGTTGAGGGCGCAGACAACAAAGAGCTGAAAAGGAATAGCTTGGCAGAAAGTGAGAAGAAAAAAGAGGAGGAGCAGGAGGGGCAGTGCATGAATTATACATTTACCCCACAATCAGAGGTGCCTGCCTAATTTATGAGCAAAAAAAAAAAAAAAGCCCACACAGCTTAGCTAGAATTGTGCTTTGTCTGCTGTGGAATGCAATAGCAGTTCACTTAATACTTAATGGCTCTGAAGTTTCACTCAGACACTCCACCACACCCCACACACACACACACACACACACACACACACGCCAATGCCCGATTCTCCTGTGAGGGCTCCTTCTTCTACAGGTCCTCTGCCATCTCACGTTGCTGTGCTCTGCAGTGACAAGAGTCAAAATTACAGTGGCTGTAACCAGAGCCTCAGTTATCACCTACCTCTGGGCTCAGTTTACATTTCATGGCAATTAGACTCAACAGGATGTATCCATCATGTGGGGTCAGATTGGTGATAAAGAGGCCAGCGGTCCTCTCCGCTGTGACGTGGCATGGGAAAGAACAAACCCTCCCCTGCTGTTCTCTGAAAAGCCAAATCAGATCTGCCCGACACATGATTTACTGTATTTACTCCCACTCCATCACACTGAATAATGTTATGATGACAGATGCACAGGAGCAGAGCAGATCACGTGATAAAACACTTCCTCACTGCCAACGATATTTATTCAGCCCGTCCATAAAGCTGATTTACAGCAACGATAATGAACTCACGTTCTCGATGCAGACGATGAAAAACGCATCTCGCGTCATGGCAACGTCAGTCATGGCAGACTGAGCAGATAGTAAACAAGATAAAAGGATGTCAGCCATGTTGGCTTGTTTTCTACAATCACCACTCAAGCGGTCCCAATCCCTCCTCATCTCAAATGAAATGAGACCTGAAGATTCTGTCTCAATGTAGGCCAACGACAACTAGAACATGACACGCCTTCTGAGGGGAGGAAAGCCGCCCTAATCCCACGCCGCAGTCACATTCCAACACTATCTCCACTTGTTTATTTGAGTCTCAGAAACACTTCAAAATCACTAATCCTACTTGCCCTCTCCAGCTTCCACTAACAGCTCCTTACAACAAGCGGTTCCTTTACGCGTCTTTGAAATTGTAAAAACATACAGATTGAGAAATAACGTGCAGCCCAGTAACAGCGATATAATGTATTCAATTTGCTTCAGGTGATGTTTCATCTCTCTTTTATGTACATTTGAAAAGCTGCGAACAAAGACTTTACAAAGAAAGGGCAAACGTGGGCAAGTTCACTGGGTAGAGTTTTGGATTTTCATCGCTGCAGGGAATAAACAAAAAGGCAAAAAAAAAAAAGAAAAGATGGTTGATACAAGTGCAGTCTGGAGAGCTTAAGTATAAATTACTCTACTGAAACAGTGAAATGCCAAGACATCGGTCAATCACTGCGTCTTCTTTGAGACACATTCTGGTCTTCCATCGTCCTGAAACTGTCACACACAATCTACGGGATTTATCTGCAGCAGCTTTGAGGAGAGCTGGAATAAATTGATAAGCCCACATCTACTAAGAACATCTGCTTTAAGATTCTTACATTCTAATCTTCCCTTCCTCAATGTGACTGTTTGGCATGATTCGTTCGGTAACAACATATTAGCATAGAGCCGCAGAATCATCTCTCCTCACAACACCTCTCAGCACGTGAGCTTGGGTAGGACAAGACGGCAAAGTCAACATGATTTGTCCGTCATAATCTACGATAGTCAGCCAATACATGCTCAGAATCAGAATAAACACTTGACAGCAGATTGTCTCAGTGTGACTGGTCATTATTGCTAAAAGAGGATTTCACAGCAGCTTTGATTACATTAATCCTTCAAGAAAATGAAATCCCTTCTGACAGGGAGAACATGCTCAGGCGATCTGTGAAAGGTCGATTACCCGAGAAAATAAATGGCCACTATTTAAAAACACAGGCTGGTGTGTTGATAGCCAATGTGTTTCTGCATGGATGATTTCCTGGAGTGCTCATCACTCAGGTGTTGAACAGACAGCAGCTTTAGATGTGAGCTTCTTCTTTTGCTGAAGAAGTCTGTACTGCAGTTCCACGGCCTCTTCGCCTCCTCTCCTGTGGCTGTGGGGGGTTTTCCTTCTCTGCCACCCACCATGTGAATAATGAGCTCCACAGATAGCAGCCAATGAAGCGACCCCCCCTTTAGCCAATGAAACTTAACAACCATGTCCAGATCAGGTCCTTTCCTGCTGGGACTGACCAGCCCTGCTTCACACTCCTCCGCCACCCACACACACACACACTCACACACACACACACACAGTCACACATACACACACACACAGTCACACATACAATCACACAGTCACACTGCCTCAAACTAGATATAAAACAAGAAAAAAGGGCTTTAGAGAAGGTCCAGAGATGTCTCTTTACAGGCTCTCCATGGAAGAAGTCTGAGGTGGTGGAGAGCCATATATATATATATATATATATATATATATATAAGGTGGTGGAGAGCCATATATATATATATATATATATATATATGAAAATAAGAAAATATATATGATATATATATGAAATAAGAAAATATATGAAATAAGAAAATCAAGTCACACTGGCTAGGATTGTCTCTTACATTTTACACTCTGCTTAACAGCTCCACTGACAGGCAATCCAGACACTGCCCACTTGACAGATTGGTTTCTAGTCCAGCTTGCTTTGAGGTGTCGGTGCTGGTAATGTGGCTAACACAGGGAGGTGAGACGAACGTCTGGCCTCAACATGACCAAAAGGTGCTTTGAAGTCCGTCTAAGCACCCAACAATCCCAGCCATGCCCAGCCGTAAAACCACCAACCAGCACCCACTTCATCACATCTTTTCAGTGAGCCTTAAAGATATACTGCCTACCGCCAAAGAGAGGATGACCACACAAAAGCCTTGTGAACTGCATTGACACGCTCTTAAAACCTCAAGCAAAAGTGACGTGAAAGAATGTGTTGTTACTTTATTTAATTTTTCTGAGGGTCACTTTACCACTGACCCTGGAAAAAAAAAAAAAAAGAACTGATGGGGAAGTTTGACCATTTTATTTTGGCGTGAGAAAACATGGGGTTTGGTGGGGGGTGGGAATGGAGTGAGGC
>NW_019525112.1:1697736-1709189 GCF_002814215.2 Seriola lalandi dorsalis
GGGGGGGTGGGGGTGGGGGGTTGTTTGACAGTGCGCTTTGAAAGACACTTTTGAATGAGACATAGTGGCATTCCAATGATTGTTATTCGGGCAAACCCCTCCGAAGCTTCAAACATGTGAAGACGAAGGCGCATGTAATCCAAAAGAGCAAACACTTCTTATTCTTGCGCTGGTATGTGCGGCTCGGGGTGTGATTGGTAGGAAGCGGCGCTCAAAAGAGCCACCTGGGATTATGCGAGACATCTATGAAAGACATGCACGACTTATTGCCGTCAAATGGCGACCAGACAGACAGAGAGAGTTCGCTCTCCCAAGCTTTTCCCCTCTGCAAACTCTCGCTAAATAAAGTGGAGAGATGCTGCTGGCTCAGAGAAACACAAGGTTAAGTCAGCAGCCCATTGCTAAAAGATGTTCTTTTCAGCCAAGTGATCACCACTCAATCTGATTAAGTGAGAGATCGGTCTTAGTGAAGGGAAAAGTGCACTGATTTTTTTTTAAATGTCCAGGGTATTCAGGGTGTTTAAATGAGAAAATATTACACTGTCTTCCTCAGGAATTATGAGTGATGGACACTTTCCAATGACTCACCACAGGCCAATTTATCCAGGCACGATGCACATGTCCTCTCCTCTCTTCCTTCCCTGAGAGAAGTTTGAGTAATGAAGCATACCGCTTTGTTGCAGACCGGCATTCAGCTGCCTTAAGTCAATCCTAGCATTTGATTTGGAGCTTGGATCACACCCATGGGCAAAGCAAACCCAGCTAATATCAGCCACGCTCTGAATGTGGAAAGCTCTTTGGCGGCTTCAGCACACTCTCCCATGCATATGCACAAAATCTATATTCTTTTCACCGGCAAGAAAAAGAGAACACCCTGGAGTTTTTTTTTTTGTTTTTTTTTTTTTTTTAACTTTCAGGGAACACATCCAAACTTCTCAAGTGGGAAGCTCTTAACTGTAGGGAGACAAAATGACAATAGCTCATAGAAATGCCTGCTGTCTGTTCTCCTGGCGTCTCCCTGCTGAATGGAGTTTGTCTGCGGGTCCAGTGTTATGGCATGATAATGACTCCCCGGCTCTCCAAATGCCACCTCGCTCTGCTCCAGAGAGAGAGAGAGAGAGGGCAAGCAGGTTAATTACCATGACAATGGGGACACTGAGAGCGGGGGCCGGCTCCGGACACTGCATACGAAATGACCGGCGTGACTTTCTCATCACAAATGGAAGCAGGGCGCTTTGATTTCCTAAAATGCAGACAGATGGACGGGGTCACAGCATCTTTGTCTGAATTATTAGGCAGCCCGTCCTCGCATTTTCTTCACAGGCAGGGAGCCCTCAGTGGCTCTTTAACAGAGCTCTGGGTGGACAGGCCTTCTGCCCCTAACGCACTCCCCGGGAGCCACTGCCTTTGTCTCTCTGTTTGACTATGTGCTGTTCATGAAGTGAAGAGGCTAATCAGCGGCTGTAGAGCTATTCACAGGGAATCACTGTACAGCATGGGCCCATTTGGTACAATTGTTAGAGTGGCCACAATAGCTCTGTGTTTTGACACACTACACACAGGCCCTAAGTGTGCACTCGAGTCACTGATGTGGATCTGAAGTGTGGTGATGTTTGCTTCCAAAATATTGACTTCTGGCTTCAAATTAAGCCTGCCTCCTGAATGCCTGAACCAAAACCTAGGTTACAATAAAAATTAATTCAATTCAGAGGGCCCTTGAAACTATCTGGAAGTTGTACAGCTGTAAAACAAGCATATCATTATTTTTAACATCAAATTCAGCTTCGTTTATTTACAGCCTACAAGTGGGATAAAGAAGTGCTAACTGACGTGCTTGTTATAGCAGGGAGGGGGAAAAAAAGGAGTCCATTAAAGGGTTTTTTGGACATTTGAGTTTCAGCAGTGGTAGCTGGTTGATTATGAAAACAGTATGCTGTGCTTAGACTCACAGCCAGCAAAAGCCTTATTCAAACATAAAACTCTGCTGAATGACTGGGGAGCGACTAGTGCCAAGAGCCGATGTTGGCCATCACAGTGGAAAGGAGGTTTCACAGCATTACGGTGAAGACAAAGGAGGTTTGCCTTCCTGAGAGCCTGAACGTTCAACTGAAACATACAGACGGGTCACAGATTATTTAACATTATATTATATTGTATTTTTACCTCATATTTTGTTTAAGAGACAGTCAGACAATCTTGAGCTAGCTGTGCTTCGCTTTCAGGTTCTTCAACTGCCACATGGTGTTCAATTTCGAGAGGGTATTTCACATTTATTGATGTGAGAAAACGCCATGTTGTAAACATTTGCCAAGTAGTGTAAGGAAAATAACCTATAGGCTACATTTGCACATGTTGTAGAAAAGCACAAAGCACAATAGCTCTGTTGTATCCCCGGCAAAGGAAACAATTTGAAATTCAAAGGGGGAATTTAGAAATCAAACACAAAGGGTGATTTTGCAAGGCAGTTGATACTAGACACTGATTGTGATTAATATGTACACCAAACGTGAGGCCATGTTAAGTAAGCACTGCATGAAAAAATAAAAAATAAAAAAATTCAACCACTTTGCATTTTTCCTGAATTTCCAATTAATCTCCATCATTGCGATACTGTGATTTGCCCAAATTCCCAGCATGCATTCCTCTATAATTACACCAACATCTGTGGACTTTTGAGAAAACCCAATAAATACATGCAAGGATTTCATCTAATTTGTTGTCGCCTCTACAATCACATACTTCCTGTATTTCATTCTTACACATTTTTATAGCACTGAGGAAAACCCAGCAGAGGAGGGAAAAACCAACAGACACACAGCTTTCATGAAAGGGAATCCCGTCCTCCTGTGAGTCTGTGTTGTGTATATGTCCTATTTTGAGTCCTCATGGGCTAACAGCATTGAATCCTGGTTTCACGGTCTGTTTGTGCGGAGGTGAGAGCCTCTGACAGCTACAGAGAGCATTGTTCAGATTGCTACTTGGACTGGGCTCTACTAGCGTATCATCCTTCTTATTTCAGCTCCACAGTGTTCTCTGTCTACAGTCTATACAGCACATGTCTGAGGGGCCTTGTCAACAGCTCCAGGAGAGTCTGATAGAATATGTCAGCGCCATCTTTTCAGAGGAGCTGTCAACACCAGCTTTGTATCACCCCTCTTTGGGACAGGGCATGAAACGCAAACAAGCGCTGCGGGAGGTGTACCATTATGCATCCTACAGAAATTTCCAAATCACAAGTCTATGAAAAAAAAAAAAAACAATTATGCTGTGCTTTCATAAATCGACAGGCTTTTATCCTCTTCAGATTTCTTTCAATTGTATTAAATTGTCCCCATTTACAAGAGCAAATGAGTCACAATGAAAGCAGAAGTGATCTAAGTAAGGACTAGCTGGAAAGAAAAGAGTCTTTCTCAGTATAGTCAACAGCTCTCCAAGCGATTCCTGCAGGCGAGACAAAACTAGTCCTGTCGTGACTCGCACACTTTATGTTGTGTTATCCTCTAATAATGAGGCATGTATGTGGCATGCGTCTCGTTCATGAAAAGAAGTGAAACCACACTACCTTGGAGCACTGCTTGTGATTCTGGCACCACACCAAGGATCCATTATTCTGTAGGAGAAATGAAAAAAAAAAAAAGAAAACTATCATCAATCATCACAGATATAGTTGAAAACATATTTATAATGACTACTTCATAAAATGAACATGCAGCTTTGACCTTCTCCTCTCTCATCATGATACATTTTAATATCACTTTCCCTTAAGTCGTGGCCTTTTTGACTAACAAATAACGCTAACAGCAGATACATTTCAAAGACTGACTTTGAGTGAGCTTTGTGTGCTGAGTGCATGTAACCTAAGCAGGAAAGTGGGGTCAGCAGCACCAGGGCCTGGGTAAACCTCTGGTCAGTTTCAGCAGAGCATGGTGACCTCAGCTTTTCTGAGGACCTGTTTGATCTCTCAACAAATGTCCCTGAGGTCACTGAGGCGGGGACTGATGTCAGCACTCCTACATGGACTGCAGATACAGCCAATTTTCCCTCTAATTGCCGTGGAAGTGCCACCTTCTGCACTCCACTGAGGCAAACATTTGGTCCTAATAGTGCTGTGTATTTATAAGTCCTCTATGTGTAAATATGGAGAGTTGTTGAGCGAAGGACCAGTGGGGGTAAACGGCTTGTGCAAGTGGCCATTTCCTGAATTCCATTAGGGGCGAAGAATTATGTTGTCATTCCCTGCAAAACGTAATTGGGCCTGGATGGCAAGAGCAAGGCTAGTGCTTCATAACAAATGACCAGCTCATCCACATGAAAGAGACAAAATGTTTGAATGCGCCGTATATCAGAAAAGGGGGCATTTAGGTCAATGTTTTAAAGCTGCAATAACTGTTTTTTTGGCCACCTGCGAGGAGTGAAAAGGCCGTGAACACGACACTGACATGTCATCACCTTTTAAATCAACAGTTGCCTTTTGATGCATCCAGAAGATATGAAGCAACGTTAGCATTCATTTGGAGTCAAAGTTTCTGGCCACTTGATGAATGTAAAGTCCAATATTCACTCTTCTTCCAGTTTCATGTCTCCAATAACAGAAAGATGCTGTGAGAGTGGTGACAGTGAACCAAAGCAATAAAGCTGTGGGCTGTAAAACCAAAACAATGAGCTGAAAGAAGCAAAAAAAAAAAAGTTGTGTAGAGCACAGGGCAACTGGGTCGAGTGGGTTCATCATCACTGCTGACAATTGTGACAACGCATGCAAATACTTTATGTAGAGGCTCTGAGTTTAGAGTGACATTAAAGGAATTCATTCCAGTTGGTGTCCTAGATATGAGTTTCAGTTTTGGATATTTTCTGTGCGTCTATATGAAACTGTAGGATACAGCCAAACTTTAGGGGTCTGCAGGCAAAAAGTCTGCTTAAGTTCAATGTCAAGTTCAAAGCCTTTTCCCACAATGTAATCCAGAAGAAATTTCCCATGAGACCTTAGGAGAGAACTTATCATTAAAGGGTTTAATTTGACATCCAGTACCAGTAAGTGCTGTGCTTTTAGTGTCAAGGATAATGGTCAAATGGCTTCAAAGGAATCCATGATTGTATGGTTATGTCTTCAGAGAATCTCTTCCACTGCAGATAAGGATGAAAAATATATGAGTAGCTAAGAAGACGAGGAATAGTTGCTTCATTTTGTTGCCAAATGAAGTTCAAATGAGCTCTAACTTTGCCGAGGAGTTCAGTGCACATCAGCAGGTTTTCTGCCCTGCTGTGTGAAATGGAGCACCTTCACTCTGTTTGGCTGAACACTGATTAAAGTATGAATTATTCCTCACCAGTATATCATTTTGCACTGTATCATATGATTAAAATCCTTGTAGAGTTTCCTCACTTATAAAAAATGATCAGTACAACCAAGCCAAACCCTCTGTTAGTGACACCCTGTAAAAAAAAAAAAAAAAACCTTGACATTTACACTGGCAGGCGATGCCTCGGGATAATTTATACAGATTGTCACAACTCTAGACCACGTCCTAAATCATCAATCCTGTTTTTGACACCTTTCTTCGCCCATCCGTCAACAGCGACAGGGCCAGATCCACAGAGGAGCTAATTTTGCTGTGTGACAGCATCCATAGAGCAGAGAAGCTCAGCAGGATGTTGCCCCAGCTGTCCAGGCCTGACCCCACCATGTCAGGGACCAACGGGGGAATAATTATAGGTCAGGACTTCATCCCTTTGACTCACCATGACATTCCTCTGCAGTCTGAACATTATGCAGTGCTGAGGACTGTCAAGGACTCCAGTGAATGAATGCTTTCCAGATATCCTCCTGTGTGACTGTGAGGCCAGACAGTGGTCTACGAATGTGCTGCAAACTCGCCTGCTTTGTTAGTGACACTGGTGGAGTCATGTAAACAGGGGATTTATCACAGAGGTACATTATGGCTGTTGTCAGCTGAGAAGTCAGAGCAGGTGGCCAGGGGCGTGTTGTATTGTCTAGCCAGCTGAGGAGAACATGGACAAAACCCCTTTTAGCTTTGAGGATAGAATTCCACCTTTTGAAAAAGGTAATCTTTTGTTTCCTGCGAGCCTCTCATTTGGATTAAATGGATCTCGGTTTACATTGGTGAAGTGTTTTTGAATAGCATTTAATCCTGCCTATATGTTTTCCAACACTGAACTACTGGGAAATGTTGCTATGTCTAAGAGACCTTGTACATTTCTGGCTAAGTTAACAGGAGATAGGACTTCAAAGGACAGACTGGTGTCTCTGTGTGTCCTTTGACAGCTCAGGGGTCCTCGGGCGACACCAAAATAACTCCTCCTTAAGAGCACATATGCAGTACCAAAATAAAGGGCCCCAAGATTTAGGCTTTAACTTGAGTGGGTGTGAGGGTTGTGGTCATTGTACTCATCAATTATGCATTTTATATGAATTATTTGACAGGAGATCTGAAAGTGAGCTAATGTGTCCAGCGCACATCCAGTGTTAACATAAAAGGGTGCTTCAGAGATCTCAAACAACATTGATGCAAAGTTGTCTCCACTTAGGAGTGAAGGCTGTTTGTCAAATGAGGTATAGCTCAGGGTGGTGCAGCAGCACCATGGGCTGAGATTTACAGACAGGACTGTCATGGTTTAAATGCATTTACAGAGAGGTGAGGCCAAGCTACATAGACCTCTATTCATCCGCTGTCTTCACTAATGAAAAACTCCACACATGAGACGCACACTGGCTGAGGTTTGATTCCACCGCAGGTTATTTAATATCAAAGGCGAAAACAAGGGGACACGGAAAAACTACTTTCCAATGTTTTTTCTTCCCTTTCGCTTAAAACACAAATCTCTCAAGCAAGATGCTTAGACTTTACTGCGCAGCACATTAGAAATGAATGACTGAATTTAAAATGTTAGATTTTTATTGCTTTGAATGTAATAACAAGACCTCATGGACACACCTTGTTTTTGGCTTCACAGTTCCCCACATAAATAATCCACTACAAGGCTGATGCTTTCAGAATACATAATTGCACAGGGCTCCCAGCTCGCTCTTAATATTTTAGAGTGTCCGAGGCTAATATTTATGGTTGGGTGTTCCCCTCAGTCTATTATATTAGGGTGACAAGTTCCCCAAAAGTGGAGTAAAATGTCAATAAATCTGTATTTGGAAATACTATTACAACAATAAATCTAGAGCTGCTATAAATCTGACAACCAACAGACTACCCATGTGTTTCCTAACTCTCCAACTCCATGCTCGTTTCCATTTCACACTAATTCATAATTGCAACAATTAAAACAAAGTCTCTGATTTGTCCTCTGATTCAAACAAATAAAAAGGAAAGACACGTGGGTGTTCATAACATCTGCAAGTGCTAAATTCTCAGAGTATCATTCCAGTACTCACACACTGATCAAATTAAAGCTGATATGAAAAACAGAGTTTTCAATTCCAGCTGCTAAATGTGTTAAGAGGACAATTTGTCTCTTGTACCATAACCAACATAAGTAGTGGTCCATATAGATTACTAGATATGGAGTACACGCAGTAAAATATTGAGAAACAGTAGGCAAAAAGTCACAGCTTTGACATACAGCCCAGGCATTTCATTTCCATTAAAGTGGAAAGTGTTGTACGTCTTGGTTTTCCTATCGAGTATTAAATGACCCCTGAAGGATGTCCGAGTTGAATTGAAAGGTCTGTCGTCTCAATCACTGGAGTGGAGCTCCAAGCGGCCTGTCGGCCCCTTGCTGTAATAAGATCTGGCAGGGGAAGCAGATCCACCTGTAGGCTGCGCTGACTGAGCATGCTCCAGTGTTGTGGCAACAGTACATTAGAGCTTATCACATTTAGCGCAATTGGGAGCCAGCATTTAGCAGGAAGGTGACCTCGGAGGAGCTGCAGCATCGGTAGCTCGGTGTGTATCCTCCGCATGCCTATGAGGTGTGATAGTGGCACTTATTGGCAGGGCCAGGGGGTAGAGGGCAGGGGGGGAGGAGAGCCATATGTTTTTGCAGCTGACCAGACCCCCCCCACCACCACGCCACCCCCATTTTCACCTGAAAGGACTGTTGAGAACACAGTGCATTAGACAGTCCGTGCAGATTATCAACAATTGCCTTCTATTCTTAGACCCATAAGATATCACCTTGCTTATCACCAACCATAAAAATGCCCCTCTCTTTAGACAAATACCTCCCTCTGATTTCCCCCTCCCTGAGTAAGGCTGCCTGAGACTCCGAGGCTCTGCGGTCAATTATATCGACTATTAGCTGTTCATTAGAGGTGAGACTTCCATCAGTTATTTGACTTCACAGTCAGTTGGTGACTAATATAATTCTCCAACTTTGCAACCCAGGGCAGTAATATATTCTTGGATTCTTCTCAAAATAAATCCCGGCTGCTGCCAAGTAGTGCTTTAAGGAACACTGTTTTCAATCTGTACCCTTTGGATGCACGGTACTACTAGTTTTCTGTCCTTTTATTTCACTTCACCGCATTCATCCTCCACCCCAGGTGTATATTATCCCCTAATAAAAATGCAAGAATTGACCGCAGTAGGTCTCTGTGTCCCGTGGAGGAACTGCATTAAGAGCCACTGCACTAGATCAATAAGTGCTTTCAAAGTAAAGTTAATTGGGGACAAAGAAACAAGCAATGCACTCTGTTGATTCATTAGACTTAATTACAAATTTACGTTGCTCCACAATGTTTCCTGACAATTAGGAATTCATTAATGCACCTTAAGAAAGTCGAGCCTTGCAAATGCAAATGAAGTGAGTATAAAAGCCGGTCACCAGATAGATAGCTGGTGAAAAGAAGAAGAGAGGAGAAGGATCAGTGACCAGTCCTTTTCTTTTCGGGAGTCCTGGGAGAGAACAGTGTGTCCAGTGGAGGGTGAAAAACTACTTCTGACATCAAATACCAAATCATCCAAAGAATACAGATAACTCGTAGTAGCTTCAGACAAGGTCTGCATCACAACATGCTTCAAGGGGGACACCAGTGTAAAATTCTTACTATGAACATACAGTAAGGCAGTGGTCCCTATCATTGGAGAGGAGCACAGATACCTTAAAAAAAAAAAAGAAGTGGGCAACAGCAACACTATGTAGAGTCATCACAGCAGTTAAGTCCATCACATTAGTAGCAACAGTAGCAGTCATCTAATTTTCCAGTAAACAGCATGTAATGAATGGAAACACTCTCCAATAAAAAGGCACCATCATCTCTCAGCCTCAGACACACTGCATTGTGTTAATTGGATATATTATACAGCGTCCCTCTCTACACACACAGGCGACCAGTCATATCCTGAATGTGGCAACTTTGCAAGCAACTCAGACCTTCAATATAGATGCTTATATCTGCAACTGGTGTTTTTGTTTTGTTTTTTTGTGACACTTTCTTTTTGGAAACATCAACTGACTTCGTTTGTGATCATTTCCTGACAGAAAACATAACTAGCAAAAGTATCCCAGCACCATTAGTGACCTGCTCCTCTCTGCTCACAATGGGCTCAGGAGAAACAGGTTTGACTTCTGTGGGAAGCATCGACTGGCACATTTTCATTTATGACATGACACAACACCGGGGGTTTGGTTCTGTTTTTCAACACGCTGCCGGGAGTTTGAGTTACTGTGGCCACATGCTCGTACCTGAGAGTGCTTGAAAAAAGCAGAGATGCGAGTGATGTGCAGGCTGAGGCATCTCGAGGCGCATCTTGCTCGGTAAATACTGGCAGTGAAGAAAGAGTCGTCCTGCTTCCTCGCAGACACACTTCCCGGGTTCGTTAACGCTGTAATCCACAAACACAGGGTCACACACACGTTCAGGCTCCTGGAAAACATGGTCCCGCGGTTGTGTATTTAATCCCTCCACGGATCGGACACTACTGCGCGCAGGCTCCGCCGGAGAAACTAAAGAAACTTCAATTATACACTGGGGAGGAGTCACGGGCTCACGTGCCCTGTGATTGGAGGATCCCGCAGTGACTGACAGACACGAGGAGCCTTAAAACAGGTAGACTGCTGCATAGTCCCGCACACTGTTCAAGGCATGAGAAGGGTTGTTCAGTGAGCAGGCCTTCAAGGAGGAAGAAAAGGGTGCATGAATGGAAATCATGGTCTTTGGTATAATCATAGCTTGTAATATAATCAGCACTTGTAATGGAATGAGCTGCAGTAGAAATAGAAACATACAGGTGATCATTATGAGCTCAGTCCAGCACCTTGCTGTGCAGTACTAATGTACAGTGTGTTATTTCTGGACACATTGTCCAGTGTTATTGTTTCTTATTATATTTCCACTATACATGTAAGCAGTAAGTGAAAGATACATGATTTGATTTAAACACATTTAAAGGGATACTTGGGGGACACTTGAGAGGAAGAATTGGCAAATTCGAAGCAGCAGAGGTACCCTGACTTTCAGTCCTATCTGTCTACCTCCACAAACACCGGATCTTACATTTTCCATAATGCAGTTTGATAGTGTCTTTCACTAGACCTCCTGCCTCCTAGATGAACCGCGTCTTTCAAACTCTACATCCCCAGTTTGCAGTCTTCCTGATATTAAAAATGAAGGTGTCAAAGCTAATCTGAGATACATAATATAAGTTACGTTTTCACTCTTTGTAAAGCATACAGCTGTCTTCACAGGCTGAGCAGTAGCTTACGCCTTGTGACGAGTAAACTGAACTATGTGTGAAAAATTGTTGGAGATCCCCTTAAATGCAAATGCTGACTACAAAGTTCAGTTAAAGATAAATTGCTCACAGACACTCTTATATAAAAATGACTCACTTTCTTATGCATTTATTGCCTCCTTCCTTCCTTCCTTCCTTCCTTCCTTTCTTTCTCATTTTCATTTATTCATGCATTTCTTTGGCAGTGTACCAGCTTTTGTGCTCATAGAATTCATGAACAATACACCCAAGCATCGTGCACAAAGGACAGCCGGATACACACCTGTTTATTCTAATGTATGCAGAGGGGTTACATCCACTGCCATCCACTGATGGCACAACTCATCAAAATTGTGGAGTAGACAGGTTTTCTGTATCAAGCCCTCACATATGGCCACGGTGATGCTTGCCAACATCCCAGGGAAGCCCTTTCCCTTCAGCTCTCGCCTCCCAGTTTAACAGTAGCTTGGAAAAACAATTCTACATGGAAAACTATTAAAACCATCCTGACTAAATTCCTCAAGATGGACTCCCAACTTCTGGCATCATTTCATAGCCTCAGGTATGGAGAAAATATGACATGTAGGAAAAGCTTGAAATCCTTGCTATTTATTTGAGTTAAGGAGTGAGTGTTTAATTAGTAAGTGCCCTCAAGGGTTTATAAGACACTCCTGCTTTTGTCAGCTCATGGAGTACTTCCCTGAACCCCATTACAGCAGCAGCAGAATAATGAAGTTTTATTGGTGTTGCTCTTAAACTGTATTCGGGGGG
>NW_019525112.1:1709209-1816422 GCF_002814215.2 Seriola lalandi dorsalis
GGGGGGGGGGGGTAAAAACACAAACTTACACACCATCATTAGATTTGGCTTAAGTCGCCATCTTGCCGTGGGCCAAATACACATTGTGCCAAATAGTTTGACCCGTGCCTCACTCACTGCTGAAACTGTAATATGCCCCCATTAGCACATCCTGAACAACAGAAATGTTCTCTAGCAATGATGGGGATTGTGAAATCAGCCTCAAAAATTCCCATCAGACAGAAAATTCCCATGACATTCGCAGAAAACTCAACATTCTGTCCAGTGAGAGCGGGCAGACCAAAATAATGAGGGCAAAGGTATGGCTGTGTATCGTACAAATCAACTCACGGCTCTCTGATGATAAGATGGATGTGCACTCATTTCCCTGGTGGTCTCAGACATTCAGTGTAACTTGAAGTGAGAGATCCCTTGCCACTCTTAAAATACTTAAGCACGGATGTCTGTGTACCTTAAAAACAGTGTAATGGCTTAATTTGTTGGCTTATTACAGCCATGTGGGGGGGTGGGGAGGGTGGCGGTTTATATTGTGCAGTGTAGGAAACATACTGTCTGTCTGTGTGCGGTCCTGATGTCTCCTGCGGCCTGTGGGACATGTATCCCTCCAACACCATGCTTTCACTGACTGGGAAAAGCATCTGCCAGTTGTAGACTCAGACTATAAAGCTATAGAAAGAGGGCGTGTATGTCTGACTGGATTTCATCTCTAACTCACGTCACAACATTAATTCACACCTATATTTACAATGAGTCTCCACTGGCAACATGTGTTCACTCATATACACAGAGCTTCTTACAGACAAACTGACTCTTCAGCTAATAAAACATCCACATAACAAAACAGTCAATACTAAGCAGGATTAGTCACTTGTCTTCATAACTTCATTTGGCTGATTTAGAGGATATTGCTAAATGTTACAGACAATAACTAACATCTGAACTCGAACCAGTTTCAAAGTTCAGCCATCTCTGGTATTCTTAAGCCATCAGCTAACTCTGGCTGCACTCCCAGAGCTGCAGAAATGTGAGTTTCTGTCACATGATCTGACAAAAGGCATCTCAAAAAGATAACACACCAGGATCAGTTTTCAGCCTGCATGCTCCCGAGGAAGGCCGTGCATGCCGATCAAACACTTGAGTATCTTTGATGCCTAGAGGTGCAGGTGGACGCGCTGTTCACACCTTTGATGAGGGGCCACCCGGATCTGAGAAGACAAGCAGCTTTTGTTGTGAACCCTTGCAAACAAAGGAGCAGATGAGTTCAGAGAGATGAATGCAGTGTCCTAACACTGCTAATTTCACTGTTATAGACCAAAAGTGCGGTAATCATGTAGAGTTTAGCTTCAATTTGCATCAATTTTGATTATGTATATATAAAGTAAACAGTGGATCTCCATCAACCAGGCATTGTTCATTTGTTTTTATCATGGAAACAAGTAGTGTGTTAAGAAAGGGCTCACAGAATAAATATTCCTAATGGTGTTGCATATGTAACATTTTACTATATCTATTATTGTTTTCAGAATATTAACACATGCTACAAAACTGGTTAACAGACGCTAACAGAGGAGAGAGAAAGTTCAAAGACTTCCTGTGTGTTGGCCCCCGAAACTGTAAATCTATAATTCCACCACATTATCACCACTTAATGTGCACAGACTATGAATTAATGAGAGTCGTAATCATATCTCCCAAGTGATACTAATTCTGCGATAAAAAGCTTCAGGCAGATCAGCAACCAACACTAAACAAAAAAAAAACATGAGGTCTATCTCTTAACAGCGAGCTGCCACAATGACATCATTGTAACAGATATCATCGTCAGGCTCATCCTCCAGAAGAACAGGCTGAAAATCACTGAAATCTCACCCAAGCCAATACTCACACAGCAGTTGATTAAACACCGTTCATCACATGCCAAGGTAACAAAGGCAAACGCTATCCTTGAAGTAGCACAGGAGAAACAAAAATCAATTTTAACAATTAATTTTGTTTATTGATCCTCTTTGTTCCTTTTACCAAGTCAGTCAACAAAACACGTCATGGCAAGACACAGTCTCCCTGGCAAGTTTGAATGAAGACAGTATATTAAGTTCAGTCAGTGCTTGTCATATTCCTGTCATTTTATTTGAGATAACTGGAGCAACATGATTTGCATTGCGAGTTAATTATTCCGTTCCGTTAGCAGATTTGTTTTTTCCCCAGAGCAGTGATATGTAAGCCACAGGGAGAGTGATTTAAAAGAAACGTTGTGTGCATCTCTTGGAAATGGGAGTGTGGCTTATATTGATTTACAGTAGGCTTTATAATTTGGGGTTTGACTCTGCAATCTTTTCGTCTGGCTTTGATTTGGTCAATTACTTGATGTCTCTCTTTTATTTTGAGTTATGCCTTTGTTCCTGCGATACTGCACACTGATATCCCTTCAGATGAAGCATGAGATGTCTTTGAAACTGATAAAATACAGTATGTGGAAAATGTTTTTTCTCTTTAAATAGGCTGTCTCACTGATAAAAACCCTTTCAGCTGTACAGTCACTCTTTTTGTCTATTCATAATTTCAAGCCTATTCACTCCTGGTGTATTCGCAAGAATTTCTAACATTCCTTGTGAAAATATTTGTCTTGTATATGTGGTTGGAAAAACCTACTTGGCATGGAGAACTTCTAAATAGATGCTTGCATGAGATATTTTCCCTCTTTCACGACGTCCCAAAACAATGCAGCGTTGTGCAACGGTGGGGTATGACAGTCCAGTACAGGCTGTTATTCACATATAAACCACCCACTCAGAGGTAAAGTTACATTTTGGTTTCAGTATAGACAGTGACGGTTGACTGACAGTTGAGTATCCCTCTGTGGCTGTTAGCAGGCCGGATGATAATAACTGCACCTTTTTATGAAGCGGGCTTGTGTTTATTTTCAGATTGGCTAAAATAAATAGACAAAGAGGAGACAGGGACGACAGAGTTATGAAACAGCAACGATCCAAACCCACGTAGTCATACTAAGGGACAGAAAACATGTTATCCAAATGAGGAGGATCTCAGTGTTTATTAATATGCATTGTACTGTTTCTGTACCACTAGATGGCAATGTGTCCACAGAAAAATTTTAAGTCCAGGCAAGTGCTTTGACACTCCACCCCTCCGCCCCCCACCCCTCCCTCTCCCTGTCTCTGACAATATTTTCCAGGAGATGATCCAGCATTAATATCCAACAAAGGAGAATTTATCAGGGGGATTTTGTTCTCTCGTCTCAGGCAAACAATTATCAGATATGATGGAAAATAGAACACATTTTGAAATTCAATGTAATCTTTCTTTCTCTGTGTCTGTCACACACACACACACACACACACACACACACACACGCACATATCCACATGCACTAACACATTCAAATGTTTTTACACACACAGACATATGCACACAACTCATACATTGTGTGGCAGGATTTATCCATGTTTTATAACCTCATTTGGTAGGGAAATGTTAACAGATGGTAATTCTCTCTGAATCATTTTATTTTACATATCAGATCATGAGGTGCTTGACATCTCCATATGAGTGACTTTTATCTGGATGTGCGATAACACAGGTTGTTCTTTCCTGTCTGTTACACAATCCCCTCATTCTCAGCCAATTGTAAATCTCCATGTTTCTCTTTCCCATCATCACTATTTTCCAGAAGGAAGAACAAGACCCATGACAGCCATGCTTAAATATCATCTTCTGAACCTGTAGTTCAGGAGAAGGATCATGTAGAGTTACATGTCCCAAAAATAATGCTGTGTGTAGCTGAGTGGAGGTCCATTACACAGCATTATGTGGCTATGACAAAGCAGAAGGCTGAAACCAGTGATCCACTGCACAGCAGACATGCCCATCCCCCAGCCTCTAAGATAACAATACAGTGTCACTGAGAGATCACAGCTCCTGATTCTCCTGACTAGAAATCATACAGTAGGAATGCTAAAAACCAGGTTGTAAGCTGAAAGCTAGCCCCACCCTATATTTTCACCAAGGCTAACCTGCCAGGTTTCAATAGATCTATTTTAAACTAGTTCAACACTAACTAAGTTCTAACTAAGTTAGACAAGAAATAGGCCTAGGTTAAGCTGTAATATCAGCTAAACAAAATAACAAAATAATTTGTTTTTGACATGGACATTTTTGAGTTGACCTTTGCACAGTCCGTTTGGCTTCACTACAAAAAGCTTGAAGAGTAAAGATAAATTTGGGTATAAAGGACTTATCGCACATGACCATCACACTATCTAATAAAATCACTGGATTAATACACTGTGATACCAAGCATGACAATTTTATAACATCTCAAGATTGCAACTCATACAGTGGTCTCCATGGAAACGGCATTCGTGTTTAGATGACTATTCAATTTCAATGTCAACATCAACACACCATCTGAGTGTTAAAATTATATCATGTAAATGACATTGGCCTACTGCTGAAGACAGTTTACAATTAGTCTAACTGACAAAAAGTAATCTGGTTTTTGTAAGTGATGTGCATGAATATGCTAACTTTACTAATTACAGTAATTAGCAGTAATATAAATATGTAGCTAGAGCCAGCGGCCATTTAGCTTAGCATAGAAACTTGAAACAGGGGGAAGCAGAAACCAAAGTATATGAACGACAATTCACCATATTATGGGGTTTATGTACCAGTGTATTTCTTGGTTGGGAGCGATTGCTATGCAGCCAACTGGTAGACTAATTTTGTTACCTTTTGACATAGTCAGGCTAGTTGTTCCCCTCTGTTTCCAGTCTTTATTTATTTATTTTTTTTATATTTCATTTTTATTGTTGTTAATTAATTAATTAATTCTTAATGTGTTTTAATCTCAATTTGTGTAACTGTGTACGGTGTCCTTGAGTGCCAAGAAAGGCGCCTTTAAATAAAATGTATTATTATTATTATTATTATTTATACAAAGCTAAGCTAACAGGCTGCTGGCTAAGGCTATATATTCATTGTACCATACAGAGTGGTATCTCATCTGACTCTCGGTAAGAAAGCAAATATACCTAAAACTAATTTTCTATAAAAAATACTTATTTAGGATAACTAATTTGAATCATTAGTTGGATTTTCTTCATCTACTCAGGGCAAACAACACAGTGAAACAAAATAACTGCTTCTGAGCAATCTACAACTTATGAAGGAAATTAAAAACTGTGTAACTAAAGATTTAAATGTTACTGTGAGAAGAAAGCATTGTAAAGTCATTGACTGCCATTGTGCTGGAGGGGGAGGAAAGGCAAGGCAAGTCTGTTGGATGCCCAGGTCACCAACCCTTGACCTCTGTCCTCGACCCTTGAATCTCTGACATCTGTCTGCTTTTCCCGCCTTCTCTCCCTCCCCCTGTTCTGTCAAAGGAATTTGATTATGGTGGAGGGAGGAATGTGGCTTCCTAAAGTAACACACATGTTTTTTAAACTCTCAGACGCTCTTGAGAAAATTATCATAATTCAGCGAGCAAGTGTGATATATAAACAGCATGTTTGTAGCAGCTCACATATTGAATAGTTCATTGCAGCGCCACGTTGTTAACTGCTGTGTCTACTTTTCTTTGCTTATGTGAAACCAAAGAATTTGCACCTGAAAATAGATACATTTTTTCATGTTTTCTGCTTTGCTTTGTCTAGAAAATAGGTCTGTGGGCTATGACATAACAGTTACCACAGAAATCCTTCTGCATCTCTAGCTGGTGTAGATGGTTGGAGAAGGGGAGGAGAGGAAGATAGTGGGGGAGGTGTTGTACAGTGAGTACACAAGGCTTGCTTTTTCTCTCTAATGCCACGTGCTTGTATGTGCACACACACACACACACACACACACAAACACTCACACACACATACAAGCCTTTTCTTCCAGACTGGGTCTGATGCCCCAGCCCCCATGCTCCTATTCTCTTTACAGTGTAAATAAAGCAGCAGGGCTTACTAAATCCAATATGTCAATGGACACCAGAGCACAATGAGGAATAAATACCCCATTGGACATTCCCCTGCTACAGACTGAGCTTTCCCCGCGCTTCCCGGCCTAATAACGACACAACAAGAGTCGTGTGACTCACAGCACCCTTCCCCCACCCGTACATATTACCATTGCTCCTCAGTGCTGTCTAGAAAGGTCATGTGACCCTCATCAGCTTCCTGGGTTGGGGGAGGGGAGGCAGATTGAACCTGTTCTTTGTTAGGAGGTCAGCCCCAGCTCTATGGCAGGAAGCGCTCCTACCATACACCATGTAATAGAAGCGCAGAGGGTGCAGGAGGCAGTGTGGCGGTATTAGAGGCAAATGAGTGTTTGAGCATTCATGCAGTAGAGAGCATGCAATCAAAGCTTACATAGTGCAGTAGTAAAGCTCACTTGATAACAGCAGCTGCAGGGATTTTAAAATGGCAAGAGGGTGATGTAAAAGAAAGAAAAAATTGAACCCATTTTTTGTCTTAATTAGCACTGGCTGGGTACAGTTAATATACACATGACAGTTGCGCTTCTGTTTCTGTAGAGAGAAGCAGCGTCAGATCCAAGTGTTCACTGCAGGATAGGTCCAAAAACATTAAATATTTGGTTATTTAAATAAATCAGAAATAAAGATGCTGAGCAGTTACCCAGAATTTCATTGCATCTCTACTATTTGCAGACCATGTTGTTCTTCTGGCTGCACCAGACTGTAAGTTCAGGCAGTTTGCAATGTGCCAGTGCTGGGATTCTATATGGTTACAAACCTGGACTACTGACTGAAACAATGAGAGATTGAGTCACAACAGAGTACTGGAAGGCCATTTACGCCCATCCAAATAATTTTGTCTAATTTCTAATCAAAGAACAAATCCCATTTACAGAGTATGGACAGATTAATGGAAACACCATACAATCATTAATTCATTCAAATCATTAATCAACATAATTATTCTTGTTGTTCTTTAAATATTTGTGAGGGTGTAATCATTGTTCCCTTCTGCTTATACAGATTCACCATGTTTGACAGACAATAAAACATGTTGATTTTTACACTAGTGCTTACAAATTGATCTCTAAACTCCATTATTATTCAACATCCAGTATGAGCCTCATCTGTGGGCCTCATGTGCATCATCATCTTGCAGTTCAACCACTGTGAAACTGCAACTCCTATATTGTACCACATCACAGCACCTGCAAAAAAGGTGACAGGCAAAGGATTCATTGAGGAACATGCAGCATGCTTGGAAATGCAGATGGGTCATATAGAGCCGGATGTATGAACTTAGCGAATTTTTAACTTGTCATTTTCTGGAAATGAGATGTCTCACTTCCTTACTGAAATCTGTAGAACAATTTACTGTGAAGAAGGGACTCTGAAACAGTGATTTGGCAGGCTGGAAAGCTTAGCTCATATATCCGCTCTCTTGTATATCTGCTCTCATCAAGCATGGATTGCTCTGGAGACCAGCTTGGACAGAACTCTCTCCACATGGTCCTACAACATCTGCACATCTGCACATCAGACCCTGACAGACATCTGCATGCTCATGTGAACTGTGTGTTTATCTTATTCCATTGTCTCTCATTAAGAAAGTAAAAAAAAAAACAAAAAAAAAATAGCATTCCTACATATATTGTTTCATTCCTGCTGTAGATGACATGTTCCTACATTACTTTGAACATGGACTCTGTAGTTAACTTTGAGTCAATCCCACATACACCTGGTGCCATAAATACCCACTAGAGCGCCTAATGTGTCTTAGTCTGTTGCTGAAAATAGCACAGAATAAATACATTATTTACCCCTCTCTTTGAGAAACGTTTGCTAAATATTCAGTGCCCAGATGTTTTAGGAAAATACTTAACTTTTTTAAGTTGCTTGGGGTGAGGACCACAGAAAGGACTGCTAAGCTCGTACAGAAAAATGGTTGGTTTTGGTCTTTTCATGGGATAAATTAAGAAATAATATTGGCAATACCATTTATGTTGTGGTACACAAATAACTCTTCTGTGAACTCTTAGCGTGGTCAGTCTTCAAAGGCATAGCTGATGTTGTCTTCATGGATACCATATCTTATTTTGCACAGCAGTGTAGGTGCCAGAATTGCTTTTGGCATTATACAGAAGAGATTGTGGTGGACTTTCAAACATAAGTTAAAAATCAAATTGTTTTTCTCACCAACAAGCTGGACTAAAATAATGACAAAGGCCTACTGTAGATATCCTGTAAAAGAGCGGCCACAGTCATCCTTTCCCATTGAGAAGATTAAGGCACTAAACATGTATGAGTATGTGTAGTATGTGCCATTGGCTATATTCTGTTTAGTGGTCGACTTAGCCAGTGGCTTTTTGGATGTGGCAATAAAAACAAATGGACCAGGAATGGTTGGCTCTTCCCATCCAATACACAAAACCCAGGATGTTCTGACAACTCCTTCAGTCCTACCTCGGTGTATGAAGGCATACCACTGCAGTTATCACCATACTGTAGTTATATGCTATACGTGTGACCTGTAGAGACATAACAGCCAGAAGAATAGTTATGTAATAACTGTTGCCACAGATACAAGTAAAAGGGAGAGTTTATCAGCTGTTGACTTTGTACTCCCTCAAAGCAATAAATCCCTGTAATACTCCAGGTATATCTGACTTGCCTTGTTGTGCTACTCATTTTTGGCCTCAAAGACCTCATCACATCCTCAAAGGTGGCTCATCCCCTTTGGTACAATGGTGAGATAATGATATTGTTTCAGTCTCATATTTATTGGTTTCTTTTTTCACATACGTTTTATTGTTTCAGTTTTTCATTTACAAATTATACATTGTGACTATCAGGGTAGCCAAGATTTTAGGAATACTTAAGTCCCACTGATACAACCCCCACCCCTTTTTAAAGAAAACAATTTTAAATTTTATTTCCCCAAATAGATAGATAATAATAATTAAAAAAAACAAAAAACACACACAAAATGAAAATTTAATTAAAAATTACTAGTTGTCCGGCTGCACGCATGTTTTGTATTTAATGCAGAAACAGTTGTGAACACACACAAAAAGAATGTATGAATGAATAATAAATAAAAGTAAAAATCCTGGGATCAGTGAATAACAATAACAATTTGAATTGAAGAATATTAACTCCATCACAAAACAACAATGACCCCCCAGTATTACTTTAGCAAGTAATATATCGTGCGCAGATATTACTGTAGGTACGGTAACCAAAGGAATGTGTCACACCAGTGTAGAGCCGTAATGATGTCAACTTGTTATTTACTTTCCAAATCTGAATGACTGAGCAAGGCGAAAGGAGAATTAATCAACCGCTGTGTGACCGGGCAGGCGAAAAATAGTGGAGTGTGGGGGAGGGGAAGAGAAGCTCAGGGGCCAGATAGACAACATGCAAGACTGTAGCTTGTGAGACTCAGCTCATTGCTTACACTACAGCAAAAATATTAAAGTAATAATACACTTTAGTACGTTTTTCATTCGGGAGTTTGCTAGTTTAATGGTATAAGTTAAATTAGCATACTCTTGTGGGTGAAATCTGAGCCAAGCGTAGCTCCATTTTAGATAGGATACATTAACATACAGTAGCTTATTGGTACCGGTACACAGCCGTTGAAACAGTCTTTGGACGACAGCATACGTTTATCTCTTTATGTAAGATGTACTCCCCTTGTAAAGATAGCTAGGTGTTTACAAGCTGACATTTTAGCACATAATCTAGCCAATTGGGACAGTGAGTTATACAAGATATAGAATTGTTAGTGAGTTAATTGATAAACTTAAGCACTTTGTTGTGTTTTTATGTTTTCAATACTCAGGTTTAAGGTCAGCCTTCAACCCCCCCCCCCCCCCTCCTCCTATTCTCTGTCTACGTCTCTCTCCCGCTGCCGATCAGCGCCTGCTGCTGCTGTCTCTCTACGTTCCTGTTCTCAGTGAACGGTGAAACTCCACTGAGTAGCCTGCAGCCTCAGCCACAGAAACTCGGGTTGTTTCCCCCCCCCACCCCCAACTTTACCGCCAGTTGTCAGTTTGTCTGGGCGAATACGCTTCGTTAGCACACCGAATAAGCCGACAGTGAGTCACACAGCAGCGATCGGAACTTGAAATATGACGATAAGCAAAATGGGAGGAAAGTCGTTGCTAGCTCACTGAAGTTGGAGGTTCTCCTTGTGGAAGAGGAAGAGGTGGCGGCGGACACCACGAGTTCACTCTCACAATAAAAGGTAAGCCAGTAAAAAAAAAAAAAAAAAAAAAAAGTCGAGTGGCGTGTTTTTGGCTGCACTGCATTCAGGCAGCTTCTGTGTTTGTGTGGGGGGTTTTATGCGATGAGGATAATGACTTTAAGAAATTGGTGATTATGGCGTTGATTAGGAGGTTGCCGGCATAGCTTAGTCACCCATTGACTCACACGTGTGTTGAAATTCCAGCCTGTGTCTTTTAATTTTCTCTCTTTCGTTGTTAGTTATTCAAACAACCTACTTTCCTCATGCTGTGTGTTATTTTGTCTCTCACACTAACAATATACCTTGGTAGCTGAGCTGTGGACTACTTCACCAAATACAATAAGTTTTACAGGTTGATCGTTGTCCCAGTTTGGCGAATAATTAGGATATCCACTCTGCCTTTTATAGCACAATAGAAAACATCCACCATATCAAGTTGCACCAGTGCAGTTTCAGTCATTTTGTTGAAGCTGAAATATGAATGATACATATTTATATTCCCTTGCAGACTTAAAGCGCATGAGTGGGGGAGGGGAAAGACATTCAGCTGTACTAGACATTGCCACCAGTAGTTAAGGGACAGTTCATGTTACTGTATAACTACAATGTTAAGCTGTTTCCTGACTGTGGCAGCTGTAACTGTCTTAAAGCACAAGAGAGGCATCTATATATCAAAAGTAACCTGCAAAATATGAAGCTTAAGGACATTGTGATTCTGCATGTCCACATAACACTTACTAAAACAGTTTACTTTTTTACGAAAAGATTAAGAAATGTTGTGTGACCTACAAATTCTTCTTATTTTCTATCTAGTAGTCCTGGCTGTTCTCTGTAGGTCATGGAATAATAGGATGCAGCATGTACAAACACAGTTAAGATGTCTCGCCTGGCCTCTGAGCATCAAAGTGTTCATTATCTCTGTTAAAGCAAGACATGAGAAGGATTCAGATGAAAATAACATTCAAAACACACTGCTGTTTGAATGCTTTTCTAATCTGATACTACATCAGTGGCCCGAATAATGAACGCTAAAGTGATGTCCCCATTTTCTTGTTGACCTAGTGTCTGTTGTTGTATGTTGTTTGTTCACAACATCAGTCAGTCTTGTTTAGCTACTGAAATCACATGGAGGCATTTTAACAAAGAAGCTGCATTGGAGGGTAAACACTGGGGAGAAGATACTGGCAGTACTAGATTTGACATGTTGGTTACTGCTGCCACCTTTGTGTCTGTTTTTTTTTTTTGTTTTGTTTTAAATAGTAAGCTATTGGATATAAGCTGGATGACTCCTACTACTCTTCACTAATGCCATCACCACAGAGACACCAGACAGCAGTTGTATTTATTGGATTTACATAATGAAAGAATATACCATCATGAATGGGTGTCTTTCCCTGGAAATGTTGAGACGATACGATTATGTAATAGAGCCATCTGTTTTTCAAAAAAAGAAAATCAGGCTCAAACAAATAAAAATAAGCGCGTAAATTGTTATAATTTGAACATAACCAACAGAGCTCCATCCTGAATTACGTTGTCAAATTGACGTTGCTTTGTTTAGTTTGGTTTGGTTTGGTTTAACAGAGGGTTTCAGGTTATTGTCATGGTAATGTTACTGTAAATTACTTCCATATCACAAAGTCAAGAAATGATCTTATTTTTATTCACTATTTTTTACATATGTGGAATGGAATTTAAAATGCTTCCACACATTTCTTTTCAGACATTTTGGTGTCATGATTATTTGTTCATTATAGCTTGCTAGTTTACTCCATTTTGCGTTAATGAAGAGATGAACTAGTTTACTGAGAACACAAGGGCTGCCCCCAATACCATGTTCAGGGCTGCAAAGCTTCAGTGAGAATTACAGTTATTTCAGATGCTGGACTTTTTCAACATCTTGCTGGCATTGTTGTACCTTGGCAGCCTGTCACATGGTCATGTGTCAGAGTCCCAGTGTCAGTGCTGGTAATGTGAGATGAGAGCTATGACACACAAAACTATTACTAAGGTTAAATGTCCTTGTCTGACAATAGCTAAAAATAATTGTTGATGTATCATGAATAATGTTGGATTATCATTTTTTAATTCCCGGGACTGTTGTGGCAATGTACATAATACTAATAATAATAATAATGATAATAATTATTATAAAAAATAATTATTATAACAATAGCAAAAAATGCAGCATTCAAATGCTGATTTGGACGCAGATTACCATGGCAACAGTTGAAGCTTTGCGGCATTCGGTTCAGCCCTAGAGACCACATGGCATTCAACTGATAAGAGCCCCCTGGAGTACAGGGAAGGCTTTCACATCATGTATTTATCAGTTCAGCATTCGGTTAAATCTTGACAATTTAGTAAGTGGACTTTGGGGTTGAGATTAGTTTGAATTCGGTAGATTAACTGTAGATGAAACATAGCTAACTGACGTTTTTGTTTTGCATAGTTGAATAGTTTTGCTTGATGTAATGGAACATGTGGATTATAAATACATATTGCTATATGAATATAAATATACATTTTATGTGATTTGCTCATATTTGCAAACATATACCTGTTAACATTGTGACATTGATTTCAGCCCTATTGCCTTGCCTTACCAGCAGGTTTACCCATTTTGTCAACAGAGGTGAGGGCTGGCGGTGAAGACTAATTGCAGTTGTTACAAAAACAGGTTTAGTGCTGCCTGTTAAAAGAACTATAGGAGTTTTATTATGTCTTACTTACATGTTTCAGATAACATAACAGTTTCCAATTATTGATTTTTAAATATGTTATTTGTTTTTTATTGTGAGAAACCAAAATTTGCGACATAGATTTACTGAGTCCTCAGAGGGCATAAACGAATAATGTTGTTGGCCTAACAGGTCATTGTCTACCTGCATCTTGTTCAGTGACAGGATTTGAGAAGAAACATGTTCTCTGCGATTTCAGTGCTGTAAATGGACTCAGGTCTGGAAAAAACTGGATGGCCTGTAATATGTAATAATCATAATTCATTCATCTGGTGGCTTCTAGTCACTCCTCAATTTGCTCTAGATTGATTTTTGATAAGTCATTCGAATGTGACTGTTGTGGATTCAGTGAACTGTGGCACAGAAGAGACAACAGCAAATCTAAGGTACATTGGGTTTAGACTGTGTGTTCAAAACAGAAATGTATCCCCTGCTCATAAGTAGGGCAAGGAAGTCCCTGAGAAAGCCCATGTCAGCCTTGTGGTGCTGCAAAGCTTTGTATCGGGCTGTCCAAATATTTCTGTAGCAGTATTTATTTATGATAGGCCATGGGGGGAGGTGAACCATTCTCTCCCTCCAAAAGAGACATGCAGCGTTCATGGGCTATCTGCCAACTGGCAGACTAGTGGTTACTCTGAAATAACGCCCATACAAGTACTGGCTAGTTCAAGGCTATAGTTATTTATTTGGATTCATTTTGGATTTAGGGTGGCTCTGTTTATCGTTGTGTGAACATGTGTCTGTTGTGCCTTGGCTCTGTCCTTGTGTGTATTTAAATTAGTGGGACAAAGCCACATATCTTTAAGGGTGTAAACTTTTCAGTGTCATACAGCTTATCAGTTTCTATTCCTACTGTGTCTGAACCCATTGTAGCTAATGATTCAGGTTCCTTCTTTCTTTATATGTTCATTGCTTTTAATGAACATCTGTCTGTGTCGCATTAGGCTCAGTCAATAGACACACACATTTTGTTTCCAAGGACAGTCTGCATGTAGGCAATGTCATTTCTTAATATTGACTAAAAGGAGAGTAGAAAATTATCTATGTTGCCATCATTGTAGTGTGCTTGGTCTGTAATTTTTAACTAGATTTTCAGAAGTAAGGTGTTGGGGGCACAATTATGCTGGTGGATGACTGTTCAGGAAGTTGTGCAAGCACATGCATGCCAGAGTGAGAAACTTTTTTTTTTTTTTTAACAAAAGGGAATATTGTTTTTTCACTGTCTTTTCACCCCCTGTTGATTGAGCTACGAGAGCTTATCCTGTCAGTAAATGTGAAGAAAAGTATGTACTCAAAAACATAAAAAGAACAGCATCTAGAGACCACATCTTGAACTGCTATGGCTTCACACGGCATGTTTTGACAAAGACTTCTTTAATGTCTGAAATGTGGGTGGGACTGGACAATAAATCAGTATTTTAATTAATCATCGCCTCACGAAAATCACATTGTGTCAAAATTCTCACATCAAGAATATCATGGTTGACAGTTCTCATGTGTAAATGAAGTTATGAGTGAAACTTTTACCATAGTCAGAAGATTTTTCCCAGCAACTTAATCTGGAGCTCACACCCGTTGATATCAGCGCACATCACAGAATTTTAAGCTCTATGATGGTATGTTTGTCACCGATAAACACACTGGGAGTTGTAGTTAACTTCTCATCACACTTTTTATGTACACGGACTTGTACATTTGACTTTTTATCAAAGAACCAGATATTTTATAATGCGGTTATTCACCTTTTTCATGTCCGTCGAAGCCATGAAAGTGCTCCATTTGCTCAATGTATCTCGATCAAACTGATCGAGATGCGTGTAAAAGTCCGTGTAGCACTTGCATGCGACGCAGTTACTATCACAGATAATGTCGCCTAGATGACAGTATTCCTGTTATCAGCGGTAGCTCATCCTGGTGTTGGTTAAAAGTCACGAGGCTGGGCCGTGCCCTAACGTAAGAAACGCTTAATACACGCAACACACAAAACTTGCATTATCCAGATCCATCTGTATTTATATCTTCAGTGTATAGATAAGTCTGTTGGTTTAGTGCGAGAGCTTTACTTACTATCGTCAGCCGCACCAGGATGCCTGATTTTCGTCCACCATGCAGATTAAACATTGAACACAGTTAGAAATAGTAACACAACTGCGACACACAAGTCCATTTGTAAAGCTTATTAAGAAACCTGTTGTTTTTCCCAAATACCTTTCCACCTGCGCTCTCTCCACTTGTCCATGCCGATGTCATAATCGCACACGTGAAACCAAAAGTGGAGGAGTCCAATCTGATCTCTGGAGGGGAGGAACCAAATGTGATGATTCTGATTATTAATTGTATATCTATACATGGATAACACATTGCCACGTATCTGGTGAAATTTGCTGTATTTTTTAATATTGCTATATATATATATATCGCAGAAAAAAAGATATCACAATGTCAGTTTTTCCAACATTTTGCCGTCTTAGCTCCAGCTGTCAGGTGTGTCTAACATTTTCTGTGACTTCTGGAGCCAACACTCCAACATTCACACTCAAATGCATGCAGTGATCGAGCAAGTGTATGATGGTGTCTCTCTTTCCCAGTCTTTACCCAACAACTTCCATTACTTGTTGTATCTACAACCAAGTGCACACCATCACCCCTTCAAGCATCATCGCATGTTACTAAATTGACATTTAATGGCAGTCCCACACTTGGGCACAGAAGTCAGTAATTTCATAATGAAAGAGGAAGGAAAACATTGCACAGATTAGTTTTTTGTGGTGGTGTTCTGTTGTGAATGTACTCATGAGTTATCTGTCTAAAGCTTTGGTCAGGCAGCCAGTGGTAGGAGTGTGCTGTTGTCAGGAAAACCATGAATTGTGGCTTTGAGCACACTGCTCCGGAAACGAAACAACCATCTGTAGAATGCCAGTGAAAGTTTCAAGTGTGCTGCTGCATAGTTTGTAATTTCCTTTTTCCTTGAAGTTTGAAACTTGTCAACATCATACCACAGACTGATCCTACCATGAACGCATACTAAATGGGGAAAAATGGAGCACATGCATCATCGCTCTACCCTTACAGTTGTATATAATTACACAAAGAGTTGATTGATAACTTCTATCAACTAATTTCTGTGCTGTGTAAAAGGTCGGTTTTTATTATAGGAGATTAATGGTCTATTAATATCTTCCCAAGAAGACTACATTGTTGGTCTGGTCATGTGTCTTCATCAAGTGAGGCCATTAATGGACGAAGGAAGAAGTCAATGTACTTCGATTAAAAATTTGGTATTGCTATCTCAGCATTGTCAGTAACTGTGTTTGAATTGTCATGATCTAAATACACATATAGATGAAATAAAATGACCGGAGGTATGTGCACTCAGAGGTCTGTGTAGTTACAATGAGAAATGAAAACATTTCCAAACTTTTCATTCTGTGAGTGGAATCAATTGCCCAGCAGGATATACGCTGTTTAGAGGACACACACACACAAACACAAACGGACTACGAAGGGAAATCTTTGTTGTGTGGTGTTAATGTTGTACTGTGTAAACGCGAGGTAAAAAATAAGTCGAGGCATGGCTTAGAATAAAGATCAGTATTTCAGCTCACTTGTCTGCTTTGTTTGTTTGACCCTGATGTCAGATGGAAGGAAAGCTCAAGGAGAGTGGGGGGTATTCAGGGTGGCATGAGCAGCTGTTGACAGAGAAGCAAGATCTTTTGGTCACCATAGCAACACTTGTATTGCCCACACTGGGTTGTCTCTGTGTTTACAGCTTATTTGTGCAATCCTCATCTTGCTGAAAAAAGAATTGCCTGGCTGAGGCCTTTTATGTTGTCTTTACAATCTCAAGGACACTTAGTTCTTTTTTTTCTATTGACTGAATATAGAAATATATGTTTACTCAACTACATAAAAATGGCTAAAATTTTGTTTTTTTTCAGCAAAACTGTGATTATGTAAAAAGCTTGTTAAGACATGTATGTTCCCCTAAAGATGTAATGGTTTCAGTTCCTGTCAGTGGTGGAGACAATGGTCCCTTCTACAATATGTCAACACAGATGAAGGCTGTCAGATGTTCTCATTATTCAGTCTGCTGTTTTTGATGAAATATACAGATAATTTTGCCTCTATTTCAGATGAAATACACAGGAACTTGTGGCTCTTTATCATATTATGCAACATGAAGATACAAAGTATGCACTGGCCTAGATTAGAAATGATCTCATTTTACAAACTTGTCTTTGTTGTACAGTGAATTATATTATGTAAAAGACAGAGCAATTGAAATGGAGCAATAAACTATAATTATGTACAATTCTTTATCTATATATATATAGTGATATGAGTGCAGGGTCAGACTATTGAAGGGATTATTTGTTTTCTAAGTACAAAGTAACAGATGACATGCAGAATGTCCATTTTTCTTCTGATTTATTTTTTAATTCCCACAGTCCCTTCCACACGACGTATTTACTTGCCACCCACCCCCACAGAGGCATATACATGTGCATGCCCTACAGCGGCGGCTTCTTTGTGTGCTTACATGCACATATTGAAACCAGGTTATTTGGAGAAACAAGATTAAGGCAGGGAATCAGACAAAGTGTTGACATGCAGTAACCGGGTTACTGTAAAAACTGTCTTTAGAAGTAACTGGTCAATAATCAGATATATTTCCTACACCATGCTATATATATATATATATATATATATATATATATGCGCATTGGTATATTAAAGTCAAAATGATAAAATGATACATGCATCAAGTTCTCCTACTTACATGACAAATGGTCACATTTGTCTGTGGCCAAATGTGACCATTCCAGTATCGACTCATTTAAATGTAATCAATGCTGAACGATATGCATTTTTGCATTTAATTTTAACTTAAAAGATATTAAAGGATGATGATGTGATTTTTACTGGGGTCTGTGCCAAACAAGCATGTCTCTTTAAGGAGAATATGATTTGTAGGCTGAGGCATCTGTAGCACCACAATGATTCTTTTATCATGGTACGTTGTGACACATTTTACCTTTATCAAAAAATTGAGGCTCCTGCAATTTGGATACTGCACTTGGTCATATTACGATTTTGATACTATTTTTGATTAATTGTTCAGCCCTCATTAAGATATGATCAGAAACTGCCTGGTTACCTGGTGATCAGACCAAAAATATCATTGACTTAAAAAACTGAAAGGATCTGTGTTGGTGTGGGCATGTTGCTACAGGTACTGGATGTAATACTGTCCAGGAAGTCCAGTTGGAATAATGCATCCATTAATATTAAGGATTATAAGAATCAATCACACTGCACAGCAGTTAATAATTCTGTCATGAGGAAGCAGCTGTGTAAAATCTGTCATTTTCACGTATTTAATTTTATTTTCAGTTGTAGTCTTGACTTTTATTTTGGATAGAGGAACGCTGAGAGTAATCAATCCTTTTGTCTGTCTCTTAGTGATTTTACACTAACAAAACAATAACAATTTTAGTGTCTATTCTTTGACAATATATTGTTTCCTTTACCTTTTACTCCTAAACTCAATAAAAGTAATAGGGATATTTTGGTCCTTTTATGTATGTAATGTACTGTCCACATCAATAGGGAAAAAGCCCAGGGGTTCTGTTCTTTGAACAATGTAAGAGTGCTGATATCCTTTTGTTTCTTCTGAAAATACTAAATGACACCAATGGGCAAGTGGGAGTTGTCATTTTTATTTGATTCTAATGGGTTCAGCATGAGGGTGGATCTTAGGTCCTGACGCCCCCGATTAGAAGCCATCATGATGAATCCTTTCAGTGATCCACGCTGTCTGTCACCATCCCCCATTCATTCCCTTAGGTGAAAATATAATTGATGGTGGCGCCTGTGAATGTGCACTTCTCTCTTGAAAGAGAAAGACACACCTAATGCTCATATTCCTGCAAATCTGTCAAGGCTTATATCAAAGATTTGGCTCATTGTAGTTGGTGTGAGGATCGTAGCGTTGGGACACGTTTTGCAGTATTATCGGCAGTAGTTGCACTAATGTCTTACTCTGATGACCTCTTTGATTATTAACTGCTGGAAGAACCATTAGGTTAGGCCTAGTGGTTCCAGGGGTGGTCAGCCATGTGCTACGGAGAGCCAACAGTACGAACGATTTCATTTCGACTGATCACCTCAGCGGATAATTTCTTGTACGAGTTCTTTCCCTCCACTTAAAGGAGTGTTACTCAGTGGGTGGAGTCTTTGGTTGGAATGAAGACCTACACACTGTAGTTTCTCTTGGCACACAGTTGGCCACCCCTGGTAAACATTTAACGTGTTGCCACCCATAGGAAGCGTGGGAGAAGTGTTTCCCCTGGAGACTGAGGGCTACCATCCCCCACCGTGTGCCGACCTACATTGGCTGCCGCTAAGTGACTCATTGAGAGAGGCAAAGAATAATGCTCAAATGGTTGTTGTGATTACCTGTGTGGGGATCATTATTTATCACCCTGCTCCCATTCCACCATCCCCCTCTCTGATTCCCCTCCCCCACTTTCTCTCTCTCTCTCCCTCTCTCTCTCTTCCTCTCTCTCTCTCACTCCCCTCCCCCCCTGAAGACTGCAGCCCAACCAGAAGCTTCAAAGGCGGGTTTTACTCAGCAGAGCAGTTCAAGAGAAAATGGCTGCTGTTTCCAGGTCTTGTTTGCACATCTGTCAGGAGGTGACTGTGCAGGAGAAAATGAGGTCCCTGGTATGCTGGTTTTTAACATCATTCTTTTCAAACCTGCATGTGTAGGAGATGGCTGGTTGTGTAGTTCTCATTACTCCATTACTTATACATTCAAATGTTTATGTTCAAAAAGCGTTTTAATTGTTGTCAGTGGTGAATGAATGATTTCACATCGTAAGCCTGTTTCAGAGTGCTGTGCATGGAATTATTTGCAGTGGCATGTTTGTTTACCCAGGGTAGCGGAAATTGTAACAATACCATTTTTTTATACACACACACACACACACACACACACACACACACACACAGAGGATGTCAGTGTTGTATCATTAAAATCTTTTATGACAAAAGGCTTTCTTTAAAGTTGTATATTTACAGCAATGTAAAAGCAGTTCTCCAAAATAGTTTGCAGTGAATGATAATTCATGTTTCCAGCATGTTCTCTCTTACACATATATCCTTAAATGAATGTCTATCCTTAGATACTCTAACCTCAGAAACTATTTCCTTTCTTTTGACTATAAGTTATATCAAAGTCAAAGTTGCTTGGATTCAACACAGATATTTAGTAAATGAATAATCATCTGCTGTCTTGCCTAAGACATTTGAATAGCCTTAATTAACACACATGCTCTAATGCTCTCATCAGATGTCATGATCTGTGATGACAGTTTGAAATACAAACACCTATACTAGAAAGTTAGTGAAACACTGCACTAGCATTGTTGGCGTCAGTGTTGGATTTTGTAAAAACAAACTGCCAACGACTTCAGGTCTATTCATATTAAAAACTTTCGAAATGGTTGTGATACCTTTTTTATAAAATTTACAAAGCTTCGGGGTTCAGTTAGATGCTTCTCTCTATATATATATATATATGTATATGGTAAAGCACAGACTCCTGGTTGGGGAACTGTTGCGGTTAAAGGGCCATTCAGCTGTTTCATTGAATATTTGCAGAGTCACATTATGTAAAGGTATGCCAAAGCATACTTGAAATTTTTCACAAGATAATGATCCACAAATGTTTGAAACTAAATTAAAAGTTCACCTTGTCTACATCGGCTGTGTAGTGAAAGCAGCACGTCGCTGCAGTCCTGTGTGGGTTCTACACTGGAAACATTCAGCCACAGTGCTGTTGTTCACTCAGTGCCTTCAGCCCAATACACTAGCCACGTAGTTACACAAGAATATGTTTTGGGTGGCAATTGTGTGAGGGAAGTGTGAGTTGTTACATGACTTGTGTAGATGGTATTTGTTTGTCAGACATGCATGAGATGGAAGACTGAAAAATGCAGCAGATGTAGTCACATTATGAAGACTTTTATTATTCTTCAGCTTTGACCACATCCTTAGGCCGTGATGCACTTAGGTGAATTAGTAAGCTGCTGGTGTAGTTTACATTGTCAGTAATTGCTACAAGAGTGCAGTGATCAGTTAACCATAGTGTTAACCATAATGAGCCTGTTCACCACAGGAGGGGTTCATTCATTTATCATTTAGTTTTTATTAGTCTATCCCAGCCTGTCTTTTATGCAGTCGTCGGATTGCACTTGGTAATGTTTTAATTTGACTCTCAGAAATTGTTGGTTTTGGACTTAAATGTTGACATATTTGCCTCTGTTTTTGGATACTGAGTCTATTGTGACAACATTTTGTCACAACAAAAATAAAAAAAAGCTTATTTCTGGTTGTTGCTAGTGTATGATTTAACAGGTCATTTGTCTGATCCGCCAGTTGAGAGAATGGCAACTTACAACATTTCAAGGAGAAACCTGTCCATTTGGCAGGATCTTTCAACATAAAACATCAGAGGATTAAGAGAGGAGAACAAAGAAGGAATAAAACAGGTGTATTTGTGTCCAGTGTGAATTTTGGACACCACTGAATAAAAAAACAGACTGGGCTGGCAAATGAAAGGGGGTGCAGAACATGGCAAGACAGCTCGGTTGTTGGAATTTTGTGGAGCTCAGCAATGTGAGTTGTGGGTCAGCAATGCAAGTACCTCAAAGTGGTTAATTTGTGCTGTGAAAACAGTTTTTTTTTTTTTTTTTTTTTTGAATGGAGCAGCCTTATAAGCAACTGTATTTCTTTTCCCATTTGTGATGTCTTCCTTTTTTCAGAGGAATCATACCTTCAGATGTTATCAGTAAGGTTGATAAACCATAGCCATAGCAAAGGTTATCATATTGTGTGGTTTCCTGGATGGGACATTGTTTGGTCAAAGGAGGCTCAGATGCCCAGGGAGTGGGTGAGGGTGGCATCGTGGGCCCATCTGTTAGAGTTATCATTGCTCCTGCCTTGCACCGAAGGGACCTGAGCCCCCCTCCACACTGCCTGTTAATTACGTTTCCAGTTGTTCGGTATGTAGCTTGTGTTGCCTTGGGTGCAGTGGCTGCCTTGCTTTGATGTGGCTAGCCCTTCCTAGTCCCATAAGTAAGCTAATTAGCGAAAGAGAAACATGGTGACAGTGGTCAAAGCAGGTCGACAAGCTTGGTTTTTTGTCTTTGCCTTTTTGAGTGTGATTTTTTTGATGATGTAAATGATAATGAGAACGTATGAGATGAAACCAAAATTTTGTTTAGTAATATTTCTGCAGGATTCTGTTCTATTTTTTTTGCAGTTGCAGGATTTTTTATTTTTATTTTTTTACTACAGGTGTAACATAATAGCACCCCTTTTTCTGTTACAAAATATGAGTGGAGCATCACATGGTGGCCACACCAGTTGCAGAGGTTGTTATAATTCCAGCCCTGTAGTATGTCTGCTGTGGTACAATAAAGGTAGACTCTTTCTGAAAGAATATACCAAGGTGAAAGTGAATAATTCATGTTGAGTAACATGTTCAACCCCTCTGGCTGCATGCCCACTGGTAATTGGGACAACACCATTCTCTATTTTGCTCGGTCGCTCTTGTTGCTATGCTACCAAAGGGAAACTTGAGTGGGCCTGGACAGTGTTTGGAATGAAGGTTGGACAGCCATGCAGTCTTCATACCTGACACCATCCCCCTTTATTTCTCTTTTTATTCTCAGCAAAATGTCTGTCCCTTTATCTCCCAGTAGATGGACAGGAAATAGTTGTATTCCTTTTTTACGTCATGAGTCATTGTCAGGTTGCAGTTTGTTTCTTTTGCTTTACTTTAACTTGCTTACAGGGCCATTCTTTTGCTTATCGTATTTAGTTACACATTTGTGTTTGTTTACATTGTGTTTTTGGGTCTATAAGTAATCTCATTCCAACTCTATTTACTCTGCTCTCATAAAATTGTATGCATGAGTCAGTGGAAAATGATAAAGTCTACATTATTCTTGCAGTGTTCATCAGCCTGAGGACAAATATGTGATGGAATTCAAAACGTAATTGCATTTTTGTTTCCTCAGCTCCCGTCAGTTATGAGACAGTCTCAATTGAAATGTTAACATAAGCTCTATTAAACACCCCTATTTGTTGAAAATAACTCAGAAGGGAAGGTCAGGCTGCCTGCTATGAATAATTAGCCCCTTGGTCTCATCTGTAATTCACTAGATGGGTTGTAGACTGGCATTTAATATCCTTACTGCTTTATCAGGGCTCTTTCCATCTAGATGGTTGGCCGGGTCACTAATGGGAAGCACCATTCAGTTCTCAGTGGAAGCCAAATGGATATAGACACTCCCATTAGGCCAGAGAAGAGAGGATGGGAATACTTAGATCTAGTACTATTCATGGATTCACAGGTTAAGTGACCCAGCTATTGACATTGTCAAAGGAGGGAATCATGCATGCAGCAATGGGCAAGACGAGAGTGAGCATGTACTAAGAAAGGCTGGAGGTGAGGGCTTTCCTGTGTGCGTGTGGTTGTGTGTCTATTAAAATGTATCAGCACATGACTGTGTGTCACTAAACAAAGCCCGGGACACATTTGTGCAGTGTGCAGAATTGGTATCCATTTTTATAGGAACGTGATAAAGATATCATTTGTTACAGTGGCTTAAAAATATGTCACATGCAAGACTGCGTACCTAAATGTTAATTTCAACCCCTAATTTTTGACTAAATTTACAGGAGTGAACCCAGCCTTCCAACATACCTCCTCCCTTTCATTGGGCTAAGATGAGTATTACCAGTGACGAAGTGAACTTCTTGGTCTACAGATACCTCCAAGAATCAGGTTTGTCTCACTGATACAATGACAAAAACAACGACACAATGAACTGACTTTTGGCGCGACACATTAATTGTTGATATCTTTTTCCCAGCATTGCAGGGTTTTATCGTTTGTGCACACATAGTTGTATAGAATGCCGTTATCATGCATAAACAGTTTGTAAAAACAAAACACATAATATGCTATTTTTATGTTACGCATGGTCAAACATCACATGTTCAATTACAGCAAGATTTTTCTTTAGCTTATAGTGGAAGGAAATAAACAGGCACACTGCCTCTTAGACGCCAACGTGCTATTCATTCTTCAATCAATGATTTAAATTCCCGCTGCTCAGTTTTATTACTGTTTACTGAGTGTGCCTCTGAAGCCATTTGGCAGAATACAAGCTACTAGCTGCTCAGAGGTCAACACTGATATTGGCATGCCTTATCACACTCTCAAATGTCATGCTTGCTACGCCATTCAGTTTTTTTTTTAGTATTCAATTACTGTTAGCTTTGTTTGGATCAGACAAGACTTTCCTTTGAATATTTGAGTTGTGTTTGTGCACATCTTGTGCTTGGCACTCTGGCGTTAATGAATGTGAATGGTGTTTTGTTTTCAGGTTTCTCTCACTCAGCATTCACCTTTGGCATCGAGAGCCACATCAGCCAGTCCAACATCAATGGAACACTAGTGCCCCCTGCAGCCCTCATCTCCATCCTGCAGAAAGGGCTTCAGTATGTGGAGGCAGAAATCAGCATCAATGAGGTGAGGGCACGGACCTGCTTTTTTACACTCCCATAGATGTTTTCTATTGCTAATGATACAAAGACAAACATTGATCTCTATGACAACACACCGGTTTAACTGCAAATGCTTTTCACAGTTTTGCTGATTCTTATACTGAAAGAAACACTGAATGATATTTGTAGAGGAATGCCAACTAGAAATCACATTTTACCCCTAATTGATCATTATCGACGCCATACAAATGACTAATTAAAAATTCCTTTACCTCATGATGTGTTATTTTCCGCACGTCATCCCGACAGGATGGCACAGTCTTCGACGGTCGGCCGATCGAGTCGCTGTCGCTCATTGATGCGGTGATGCCAGATGTGGTGCAGACGCGGCAGCAGGCCTTCCGCGACAAGTTAGCCCAGCAGCAGGCGGCCGGTGCCATGGCAGCTTCAACCTCTGGAAACCAGTCTAATGCACCAAAGAATGGAGAAGCCACTGTCAATGGGGAGGAGAATGGCACTCACAACATGAGTAAGTTGAATCTAAACATGGGTGTCTCAGTTATCTCTCAGTAGAAACTCACATGGTCAGTATGAAGTAATTATCTGATAGAAGAAGGGTTAAAAGAAAGGGGCTAGTAATGATTCAATCTCCTGTTCTGAAAGTCTGTCTTTCATGTTAGTTTTTAGACTTGCAGCTTAAGAGGAAGAATTCTTTATTTCTATTGATGAAAAAAATAACTTACTAATTATAATGTTGACTCGGAGTGAATGCCAGTACCAGTTGAAACTGAGAAACCCCAGCATTATTATATGAATCTGTATGTAGAATTTTTACACTCGGAAACAAAAATAGCCGTGTTGTTTTCACAGAATGTGATATCGTTAGCAGTTGTTTAGCTTCCTCTGTGAGTGAAACCAGAGAGGTGTAGATCAGGTGCAGCTTAAGACAAGGGGGAGAGGAGTGTATGTTCGTATCAGTGTATACCCTTGGAATTTAATTTGAAGGTGTGGATGGCAACAGGAAGAGTTGGGTGTGAGTAAAGTTTCACAGTCTGAGGATACAGGTAAACAGGGAGGTAGAAATCAAATGAAAGCTTTTCTCTATTATAAAAGCTGCATCCATTACTGCGACTGGGTTTCTTGTTATACTGCGAAAATGGTGTGAATGCAAAGTAGGTCAGTTTTTCAGCACTGGCGCTTACCAGCAAAAACTTTCTCCATCCGTCTCTGTTGTTTGAAGGTAATCTTTACCGACTTAAACACGTGGCAACAATTAATACTCATTAGAGATGAATTTATCAGCAGTTAAGTTTGCTGACAGGTGTTGGTGTACGTGTGTTTGCATGTGTGTGTTGATGCATATATAAATATGTATGTGTGTGTATCTGTCTGTGTGCGCGCCGACTCTTCTCAGATAACCACAGTGAGCCCATGGAGATGGATGTAGACGTCGCGATACCAGCCAGTAAAGCCACGGTGCTGCGAGGCCACGAGTCAGAAGTGTTCATCTGTGCCTGGAACCCTGTCAGTGATCTGCTGGCCTCAGGGTGAGTCTCTGTCTGTGCTGAAACAGATCGCTGGATGAGTCATACTATATTGTATGCACGCTTTGGCTTTTATTTTGAAAGATGAATGGCTTCATATGAACTGCAGCTGACAGCTTATATTAAACAATCTTTTGACGCCCCTCCCGCTGCGTTGGTATTCTGCTCAGCTCCGGGGACTCCACCGCCAGGATCTGGAACCTGAATGAGAATAATAACTCCAACTCCACCCAGCTGGTGTTGCGCCACTGTATCCGAGAAGGTGGCCAGGATGTCCCCAGCAACAAAGACGTCACCTCACTGGACTGGAATGTAGGTCCCCAATCATCCATCCACATCTCCACTCTTCTACTTTTACCATGTGCAGGCTGCGCAGCTGAAGACGGTAAAGTAACCGTTTTGATATCTTTCCATCCAACAGAGCGACGGGACTCTCCTGGCAACGGGCTCCTATGATGGATTTGCCAGGATATGGACAAAGGATGGTATGTCCTCCGTCATTCCAGCACAGTATAGTTTCCTCGGTCATTAGGTTTACGTCATTGTTATTGTGAATAATGCAACCTCTGTGACAATTTTTTGAAGGATCTTTTCTAAAAGAAATGGATATGGCTCTTATCCACTAGGAAATCTGGCAAGCACCTTGGGGCAGCACAAAGGGCCCATATTTGCACTCAAGTGGAACAAGAAGGGGAACTCTATTCTCAGTGCTGGTGTAGATAAGGTATTTCATAAAGCTCCCCAGCATGGATTTGTGTCTTTCAGTGATAATATCATCATGTTTTTTTTCTTTTTATTTACTAGTCCTAGGGCTTGAAATGATCGGTTTTGGGATCACCAGCCAGAGTGTAAATCTGTAACATATCATTTCACGGGTATCCATAAAGTACAATGCAAACAGCACCTCAATCAGTAAACATTCTTTTCAGTAAACACCCAAGAGACTGACGGAGCGAAGAGCCCTGTATATCACAGCATCATTGTAGCATGTTACCAGATCTAAAGAAAGACTAAATTAGTTTTAAGTTAAAAGAAACAAAACGGAATTTGTGTTAGTTTTATAATAAATGCTACAGTGACATGAACTGCAGATATGCTTATTTTGCGAATGACTCTTTGAAAATAAAACTAGCAGAAGAAAGAAATTCAGTTTACTAATGCACACACACCAAGGTCAATGACTGTGACTGTTTTTTTTACCCTATCCACCTATTTGGCTGGATGGCGGGTGTTAATTTCAAGCCCTGGTACTCCGTTATAGCACATTTTAATGAACCTTTAATATGACACATTTTTGTAATAATGCATTTGAAATGTTGCACTTGTGGTCCGAAATGCTCAATTTCATTTTTCCAGACGACAATCATTTGGGACGCGCACACAGGAGAAGCCAAGCAGCAGTTCCCTTTTCACTCAGGTAAAGCCAGTTCACAACATATATCCAGAATAACAAAAGCTTATTATTGTCACTGATAAGTATGATGCAAAAAATGTTTCCTGCTCAATCGGGGTCCCATTGTGGCCTCATAAACCGACCTAACTCTTTAACGAATGTGGACCTTTGCGTTAAAATATTCCCCAGCCCCAGCACTGGATGTCGACTGGCAGAACAACACCACCTTTGCCTCCTGTAGCACCGACATGTGCATTCACGTATGTCGCCTTGGGAGCGACCGGCCCCTCAAGACCTTCCAGGGCCACACGGTAAACAACTTTTTCCACGCTGCTCTTCTGACCTTATCTCCCACCATACCACGCTCGCTCCCCTGACAGTCACGCTAACAACGTTTGTGTTTTGCAGAATGAAGTTAATGCCATTAAGTGGGATCCGTCGGGGATGCTGCTTGCCTCCTGCTCAGATGACATGACGTTAAAGGTAAAACTCGTCCTCCGTCTCGGAGGTTAAAGAGAACAGTCCTGAGTGGTGATTCGTATTCGGTCATGTTTTGCTGTTTCCGTTTCCTTCACACACAGATTTGGAGTATGAAGCAGGATTCCTGTGTCCACGACCTCCAGGCTCACAGTAAAGAGATCTACACCATCAAGTGGAGTCCCACAGGCCCCGGCACAAACAACCCAAACTCCAACATAATGCTCGCCAGGTGGGAAATCACTCACGCATAGCTCACGTTCAGGACCATACAGAGCAACCGCACACATTGCTCACTTTTGAGAGAAAAGTCCAGGTTTGTGTTCTCAGAGAAAAATTGTGTACATGCGGGTGCACTTGGGTTTTTATATATTTGGGAAGGGGACACTCGTCATAGCCTGGCATTCAGGAGAAACCATGTTCCAGGCAAAATCCCAGTGCTAGTAAATGTCAGTGGCCCACAGCCTTACACCCTGACCCAGATGTGCATGCATGTTTAAATGTTCTAGTTCAAATACCACAGGAATTTACAGCCCTCGCTGACAACCCAGCATGCCTGCCTGTAGTCCACAATGGAGACAAAACTGCCATTATTGCCACAGCTTGGATGGAGCTTCATAATCTTAAGTAAATGCCATCCTTGATCAGCATGTGTGCGGTACATTTTTAATTGACTTCACTTCTGCTCCCTGCATAATTTCATAGAGTTCGCTTTCATTTCTTGTCACCCATAAGAGATTATCTCTGCCTGTTTATACATTGGTGACAATCCGTAGGTTCTTGGTTATGAAGATGTGTTAACTGAAATCAGTCTCTTTGTATCAGTGTTCGTTTTCAACAGTGTCTCAGTTTTTTGGTGGCAGGTGGCATTTCTTTTTTATGAGAAGCTGACACATTTTTTATTTGCACTGTGTCAACGTGGGATCGTTTTGTATAGTTTTTCTTCTTGACGAAGCAGCGTTCAACAATGTTTCCAAGATGTTTTATATTGGAGGTTCACGTGTCAGCATTGTGAAATTGTTGAGGACCAGCTATTCTGATGCAAACAAAACACAAATGGTAGCTTTTTTTTTTGCTGTGGCTTTTAAAGACGTGTTATTGCTTCCTTTGTTTCTGTTTAACAAGACTTGTAGTTTTGGCCATTTTTATGGCCCTCGTGAAACTAGTTTGTTTCAGTAGATCATCTTTCATGTTAGCAAAACAGATGATTATGAATCCTTTGCACTGGTCTCATCTTATTTGTGCACTCTGTCTCTTCCCCACGCCCACAGTGCCTCTTTCGACTCGACAGTGCGACTGTGGGATGTCGAGCGAGGCGTTTGTATTCACACACTGACCAAACACCAGGAACCCGTCTACAGTGTGGCCTTCAGCCCTGATGGCAAACACCTAGCCAGCGGCTCCTTCGATAAGTGTGTCCACATTTGGAACACCACGGTGAGTGTCAGGCTGGGATTTATACGGTTACTAACAGCATAAGAGAGAAGATTTACTGTGACCACAAAATCATTAGTTAATGGAGTTGGTCATTTATTTGTCTGTCCTGTCGCTGTAGACTGGAGCCTTGGTGCACAGCTACCGGGGTACTGGTGGTATTTTCGAGGTTTGCTGGAACAGCACCGGGGACAAAGTTGGTGCCAGTGCATCAGACGGCTCGGTGAGGACTTGCCAATAAAATTTTGCAAGTTGCAACATTAAGTAAAAAAATACATGTTGCTTGAAATGTATTGTTCATGCTACTCATTGCTTTTCCTTCCAGGTATGTGTTCTTGATCTCCGAAAATAGCTGACTTGAGACTCTGATGATTAATCCTGAAACGTGCAGCAAATTGCCTTCTTCTGACATCAGCAAACACACTCTCATTGCTCGAGAAGAGCTGTTAAGGTGGACTGAAACAAAAACCCTCACAGGAGTAAAACCAGATGACTGCAGCCGCTTCTGAGGAGCCAACACCAACTGGATTCAGTGCACCTTACAGTCTGTTGACGTGTGTTTTTATGATACACCTGTGTGAGACAATGGAAGCGGGTTAAGAGATGCCCAAGACTGGACTGAATCCAACTCCCTGGGTGCATCCGTGTTTTAAAAAAGGTTTCTAATGAGGAAGTGCTGTGATCCCTCCGGGCCACTGGTCCAGCTGTTATCAGGTTGTAAGGGTTGAAAACACAAAGATGAGTTTTACAGAAAGAGAGAAGTGTTAATGAGACACGTGTTTGGCTGTGAAAGGCAACAAATTATGAAAGAAAGGTTGTGGTTTTAGAATTCCTTTGTGCTAATGTTACTTCATGTCCAAATGAACAAACCGGTGACATGATAAAAGTAACATCAATACTGAAGCACTGGTATTGTCTGTTGACAGGGTGCTTAACTTCTCCTCAGTGGAGAATAGTTGTTTTTTTTTTTCAAGAGTACTTCTTGCTTTTTTTTTTTTTTTTTTTTTTTTTTTTTTTTTTTTTTTGTCTATTTTCCACAGATGGACTTTTGAAAGTCAAAATTGAATGTGCCGCTACAAGGTAGTTCTTAGCTCACATTTAACATCAGGTCAACAAAAGGAAAACCTGCCAAGAAATAGTCCTAATCTCCTAAAATGACCTGCTCAATTCACTCGAGATTAGAAAATGTCATTTTGTGGACAAGATGTGAAAAGTGTGGTTTACAAAGAGAATTTTCTCCCTTTTTGGATGTAAATTTAAAGAATGTAAAGATATGTAAATTAGATTAATACACAGACTTATATACTGTGTATATATGTTTATATACAGTACTCTTTATTGCCATCCTGTAGGGGCTCATTAATGGCTAAAGCTGTCACATCTTTGCTGATAATGCGTGATGAGACCTCTTTTTAAATGAAGTGCATGTCTCACCAGCTTCTTTTAATACAGTCTTTCTCAACTCGACCAATCATATCCAGCGCATCGTTTTTGTTTTTTTTTCTCCAATGAGTCACAAATGGCATCAAACAGGTTCGTTGAGTGACTTTGCTCTCCTCTAATGATCACGGAAGGCCATGGAAGGAAATGTGCATTTCATTACTTGCATTCAGGGAATTATCTGGTCAACAATGTGGGAGTGAACAATCATCACAGTCTCCTGATTGGTTTGCTGCTTTACAATGGTGTTATATGTGGAACAGGACGTCAGAGAATCAACAACAAAACTCTACCTGTGAGACCTACTACAGCTTGATTAGCATTACCATGGTCCTCTCTGGCACTTTCCTCTGATAAATCTACTGAAAATGCAGAGCACATTTTGACCAGTAGGTGGAGGTCAAGCAAAAGTCCCGCTGTTGGTTTAAAAAAAAACAAACTATGATTGGTCTTGTTCAGTCCCAACAAATGTTGCCCGCTGATCTGATTAGGTCAGTTTTAAAATGCCTGTCTTGTGGGCTAAGCTTCAGCAGTGTGCAGTAAGTCCGCCTCCCTCTGCATACTGGGATCTAATGTAAAAGACGGTATCTAAAAACTAACATGCCATCACTGTGATTTGCCTTTTTTTTTTTTTTTTCCTGGTCTCTTTCCTTTTCAGTCAAAATTCAGCTGAAGCAACGTGAATTGCACTTTTTGTAACAGCGGGCGCAGCAAATGTTCAGATCTTGCTGAAAGTAAAGGGCCAATTCATTTTTTTGTCTTTTTTTTCTCTCTCTTTGTTTTGAAGTCACAATTGGATGTTAATGGGTGGTTCATTGTTTATCATTTGCTGAGAGCCATTATTGTCTGTGTCAGACTGAGAATTGGGCTGTGGGTTGGTGGCCATTCTTGGCATGCTAAGGAGCCCAGTATGGAATAAGTGCTGTGACAGCTACTGTCTCTCACACCCTGGTCCAGGGTGCATTCACCTGTTTCCAAGACAAAACTTTGAAGTCATTCAGTGTCTCAAATAAATCACTCTATTTTGATATCAGAAACCATGGAGCCTTTGTCTTGAATATTTTTCTTAGCTCGGGAGTTACTATGCAGTCCTCTACAATCACTGAAAAGACATTTAAGAAAGTGTCACCAACAAAAGCTTAAGAAAAATTTGGGATATTTAATATTGTATAAAATAGATGTGTGCAAAAATACAAGATTGACAGTTGGAAATACAGTAATGTAGTTTTAAAAAAAGAATCTAATTAACAAATTACATTCTGTTGTGCCTTAGGAGTTTTACGGCAAGAGTGCATATCACAAACCCAGTGCGCATCTAATTCAGAGAACCTGCCAGGAGAAATACTTCCTCAAGCACTTAAGGCAACTTGAAAGCTCAGCCTGTGTGTTATTAATGAGAAAAATGTCCTGTTTGTTCTGTTGACCGACTGCTATATACATGAGACTGGCTTTGGGACTATTTAGCTGTCCACTACGCTGCACTGCAGACAGATTTAGAAGGCTTAGAGAAAAATAAAAGGCTTGGAATCAAGAATTAGACTCATTCTGTCGTACCAACTAATGAAATCATGTGACCAGTTAATATCTGGGAGAGTCTCAAGAGGACAATAGAGGCTAAGATCAGACAAAACTAAAACAAGAGTAACTGAAAATGCAATGTCACACCGCTGAAGCAGAGGGAGGCAGTTTGTTGTTGACCCCAGCTAGTGCCTCACAGAGTTGTCCATCGATTCTCCATCAGCGTCTACATCCTCATAGTCTCGTAGCTCGCTGGAAATGTGGATTTCAACTGTACTAGACTCTGAACCTAGCAAGACAAAATAGGGGCAGATTACTGGGTGTTACTGCACATGACACCATAACAGTTTATCAAACTGTATTCATTGAGGTATTATGATATGAGGTGATATGATGCCTCCATCATAACTGTGTTTATACATGTGCATATATAAATATATATATATATATATATATTTTTTCACAAATGTATTTTGGGAATTTTAAATAATATACAAGCTGCAAATGTAGTCTTTAATGAGGAGTTTTTTGTATTGTGTTTATAATACAATAAAAAATATGATTTTGTTCTTACTTGTATTTGATGATAAACAGATTGAGGGCTATATAAATGAGTGAAAAACATAAATCCTTGAAAAGATTACCTTTATTTCTAAGGACTTATCATTTCAGAGACACTGAATGGTGACACAAAACACTGGATAGGCTTTTGTACATGATCCACATGGTGCACAAACACAACTTCAAAAAGGTAGAAAAGGGTGTAAAATGCTTCACAAAATCATCCCAAAATACAATTAATAAAACCTTATCGGGCCTCTTTCACAGCGGACATTTTGACTTGTCATAGTAGGAAAAGCATGGGTTAGCATGATGCTAATATTATTAACAATGTCTTTTCTATTCAAATGTCACAGTAAGCCATGACACTGTGACAGTGAGCCAGTGTGAACAATACCAGGACCCTGAAATTGAAGCAGCTTAATGGAAATCAGCCATTATTAATTTTACTATTTACATCTGTGCTTTTCCTCCTGTGACATGTCTGTACTGGAAAAAAAAGGGGCCTGTGTCATCACTCAGTGTTTTTAGAATGACAGAATAAATATTAATATTTTAATCCTTTAAATTAAGTTCAGTGCTCAGCATACACACATGCCACTTTATGAGGTTCACCTAACTAAAACTGATCCAGTCTAACACAACAGACCTGCAATAAATCCAGTTGAAATCCTATTCAACACAACAGCAAACTACAACTGCATTTTATTTTTGTTGTATTAGACTGCATTAGCTTTAGCTAAGTGAACCCAATGCTTTGGCAAACGGGTGTATTTTATCTAGTTCATCTACATATAAAACAGCTTTGCCGTTGCTCTCTGCATATCAATAATGACACTTAAAGCTCCATGTGATAACTCGACACAATAGCGGCACCCTTAACAAAAGGTCGGAATTTGTGCTCATTATGAAGTTGCCTAGTAAAAAAAAAAAAAAAAAAAAAAAAAAAGCATGTTGTGCCACGGTGAATTAACAAACACATTCAACACTGTTTTCAGCACTTCATTATTAACACAGAATGTGTAACTTCCCTTGGAATGCAATTTCACGCGACTGTACTATTCAGAACGCCATAGATCAAAACAAGCAATTCTGCAGGGTGTTACATAACGCTACCTCAACAACAACTCTGGTTATGAAAGTATGTTATTATAAAAACAAAAAAACAAAAAAAAAACAAACATATTTTATCCTGCTCAATGGATCCAAATCTGCACCATTGAAACTAATTTAATCACAGCGATGAAAACCTCTACTAACAAATGACCTTACCACCAGACAGAGGGAGCAGGTTCCTCAGTGGATGATATTATGCCATAATAGTGTCATCTATTAAGAAGGGGCAGTCCAGCCATAGCATCAGGAGACACCATGTACCAGAAACGATGCTGATGAGTTGTGTGTCAGTTTTACCAGCCCTGATATACAGGTGAGCTGCTGCTGCCACTGAAAAACCAGTTACCTTCTGAGAGAACACTGATGGCGTCGGAGGGCTGCTGTCCGTTGCTCAGCAGGCTCTTCTTGGCTTCCTGGACATGACTCTGGTAGAGCAGAGTGGTTCCCACCATGGGGTTATGGCCGCCTGCGTTAGGCACTGAAGTAGAAACTGAGTCCCAGGCCAGCTCCCTCCTTCGCTCCAGGCTGAGCTCGACACTGAAGCCTGTCCAGCCGTGAAAGGCCAGGGTGTTGAGGAAAGCCTGCATGGGGTTCAGGATACCCTGAAAGAGTAAAGTAAAAAAAAAAAAACACACAACACTTTAAGGTGTTAGACATTGATCAAACTAATAATCGTTATTCTGTATGTTGATGTTTTCTAACCCACCATGATAAACCATGTGATGAGGGCTGCGTTCCTGACATTCCTGAAACTGTTGTCATTGATGTCTGTCTGCATCTCCAGGTAGAAGAGGAGGCTCTCGTTGATGATGTTGGGAACCCAGCTAAAACATCAGAGTAAAAACAACACGACTCATTAATCGCTCTGAATAATACTTTAAAGTTTGACTCTAAATCACATTATTCTTTTCACCATATGTGAAGCCAACATCCAGCTCTAATCATGCTGAAAGAACACTGAAAAACAATGGTTAATTAGTCTGACCTCTGCTGAGGACTAATACATGCGAGTTTTCCTGAGCTTGTCTTGTGAGAGTTATAAACAATACAAATAATTAAAAATAATCTCTAACGAACACATTTACAAACAGTGCAAAGTGGAGAATTTACATTATATTATGGGAAAAACTATTTTTAAAAGGATGAGGTCAATGGTTTTGCATGTTTGACACATACTTTACATCACAGCTAATCATTTCGCAACTGCACAGCTGTGTTTTGTAATTTGAATTTTTTTCTTGTCTTACAAGCATCTATAAAAAAATATGATATTAAAATGTATTAGCAGACTTTTTTTTTTATAATCCATCACAGTGAACACCATGTCTGTGGCATCAATCTTGTGATAGTTCCATAGTTACTTCATGAGGTAATTCATTGCTGACTTTTACCATAACACATTTTGTACCAGGGTAACAGAGTGCTTCCCAAAACGTGAAACTGTTCCTTTAAGGATGGTAACATACCAAATAAAGAACACCAGCATTATTTTAAAGAAGCGCATCTTTATCTCGCTGGCCAGCCGTCTCTCGTTTTCTGTGTAGATTCCTTGGCGTCCTTTCAGTAAAGATGTCACTAGATTGAGAGGGGGAAGAAAAATCGAGAAAGGTGGTTATTTTTGCCTCTGTGTGTGCGCGCGCGCGTGGGGGTGTAAGGCAGTATTAGTCAGAGAGATCTGAGAGCGAGGGACTGACCTGCAGATATGGTTCGATTAAAGAAGACAGGGTTGGCTAGAAGGACGAGCAGCATCGGTGCGTATGTGGTGACGTAGTGAGGGACTGCGTGCTGGAGGCCTTGCTCGCAACTGCACAAAAATGCAACAAATGTAATTAGCAGTTCCTGTAAACGGTATTTTACCTTAAATATCATTAACCCAAACTCCCGGGGGGGGGGGGGGGGGGGGGCAGCGACACAAAATATGTCAGTGATCTTTCGTTTATCGCCTCAAGAGACGAGCCAGCGGTGAGAGGTGCGTGTTGGTGAATATAAAGGAACAGCAAACAGTCTTACTCAGAGATGGATGGGTAATAGAGCATGGCCACGCCTTCCACACACAGCAGCGCAGCCAGACCCCATGTAATCATGTGGTAGAGGATAATGGTGCTGATGGGGAAAGGAAGAAGTCATGAGACCTGAGCTCACAACACATGCTGCAGCTCTGTATCTTTTTTCTTTTTTTTTTTTCCTGGGGTGAATGAGGTGGTGAACAAAGAAGCATTACATCTATAAAAGACATTTACACATTTGGCTTGGTGTGAGTGACGGCTCAGTGTAAGGCTTTGTGCTTCAGGTGATAATTGAGTTTTTGGTAAATGGAAAGTGCAAGGGTGATGAGCACCTGATTCCTGCAGATGTTTTCACCACGAGGAAGACGTCAACGGCATAACAAAAGGTCCACCAGAAAGAAGCGCTGAAAAACAGCTGGATCCACATCTGTAACACATAAATTGGACATAATTTGGTATGAGTAATTGTGCCTTCTTTGTGAGGTTTATCTTCTGTTTATCTGTGCCTGTAACAGATTCAAAAGACGCATTGTGACAGATATTTCACAGTTGGCTGTTCACATGCTTGTGTTGAACACGCATTAAAACAAATGACCTCGGTAATCCGCGGAATCGGGATTCTCCGGGATAATGCATGCGATGACGTGGTTGTTTTCCAACAATAGCACCTTTCCATAATCTGTCATTCATCAAATTATACTTAAACACGATATGTTGTGCGGTCGCTCAGCTCACATAAAGGCTTAAACTGAAATGTTTGATTGTTGAAGGAGGTGATACATACTGCACTGCCAACGCAGAAGACCTCTGGCCAGACTTCGGTGTTGTTGACCACTGAGATGTGGTCGATGATGTTAGGCAGGCCCAGCCACACTGATGACCTTATCATGATGCCTGGAAGAGTTAAAAAAAAATAAAAGTAAAAAAAAAACTTCCATTACTGTAACTGTTGAGAAAATTGCACAATTCCTGCTTTGAAAGCAAAAACAAACGGAGGAGGAGAGGAACAAATACAAACACAAGCAGGGCTAAAAACGTTTGTCTGGGTTTAATTAACTTAAAACACATCAAACTGCTTCTTTTCAGTCTCTATTTTTTAGCACATGAATTAATTAGAGTCTGTCACGGAGTCCTTTTAATAGCAGTTTTACATCATGGAAATATGAACTGCCTCCAGGTGGGTTTTATAAGGGTGTTTCCATTTCCTACATGAAACTCTTCACTGCAGAGAGGCATGGAAAAAGAAACAGGCGCTCTCCCAGTATCTTTATGCGATGCAGACTGCGTGCTGCTGTGTATTTCACTTAAGAATCGTGTCGTGGGTGTGCTTCAAGCTGTTAAGTTTGCAGTGGTGAATGAAATCTCACCGGGCACTAAGTACACAGAAATACATGACTTCATCTGCCTTCGCTCTCACCATCCGTGAATGAACAGTTCAAATGTGACAACGGCTGTGATGTAACAGTTCGCAACAGTATGAAAACAGTCTAAAAGCCTTTTGTGCAGCAATAATTCTCTAAGAGCTGGTTGTTTTAAGAGCAATGCTGCATTCAAATCAATGAAGACCAAGAGGAAAGAAGATGGGCAGTGGTTATGAGTCATTTCATTACTCACGAGACGCTGATTTATTCTTTTGTGTTATAAGAAGTAAGCTGCTTCACAACTAAATATTTGAATACATCTATTTTGTGCGAACTTGGTCGTTAACATATGCGTTGGGGATATCGCGATATATCGGAATTGATGATAACCGTGATAATTAATACATTAAATATTGATATGATGATATGATGTTAGGCCTTGTGTACTTTTTGGTTTACCAGTTCACCTGGTTTCCTTTTCACCATCCATTAAGTGTTATTGTTCTTTTTATACACTTTTGTAGTTACAGCCTCTCTCTCCACCTCCCTTCACTCAAATTTGAGTCTTATTCATTTACCATAAAAGAGATAAAACATACATAAACAAAGTTACAGAGGAATTTGACTGACAGCCTTGTTATCATAGCAATGGTATTATTATTGAGGCTTAAGTGATGTCTCTAACTTGTAAGTCACTTTGCACAAAAGAATCAAATGAGTAAATGTAAATGTAATGCAAAAAATATTTTCAAAGTTTCTATAAATATTGCGATAATATTGTTATCGCGATTTCTTTTGGCCATGATAATGGTGCAGTGAAAATCTGATATGGTGATATGGTGCCAGCCTTATTTTATTTATTTATTTAATTTATTTATTTTTATTCATTTTTTTTATTTTTTTTTTAGAGTTCTGAATTGTCCTTTTAGGCAATTACATTTTTCCTAGCTGTACACCCATTGTGTTTCATGTTTTCTCTCTGTGTGAACAGAGCAGGCCAGACAGGCAAATGCAGAGCAATAAAAGGGTTAAAAGCTAAATATTTTCGTGCGTAATTAGACCCAGCCACACCACGCTAAGAAAACCAACCTGATCTTTTCTCTTTTTCTCAGCTAGGAAATAAAAAAAAAAACTAGGCAACATAGCAGCAGTTTGTGCTGTACCTGCGCATCCCAGTATGTCACATATACTGATGATGAACAATATCCGTGAGGAGGAAGCAGGCCTTGGCAGAGGATACTGTCCCAGTCTTCTGTAGCCCTTGCGTTTTGGCAAAATTTGTAAGATAGCAAACAGCAGGCTCAGAGCTGCACTTCCCAGACTTAGAGCCCCGAACAGGATGGGCTGGAAGGTGACCACAAACTCTGTCGCAGCGTCTCGGTTCGGGCAGCAGAAAGTCTCCAGCCGGGGGGATGCCATCACGGACCGGAGACAGACAGACAGACAGAGAGAGAGAGAGAGAGAGGGAGAAAGAGAGAAGTGGGCTACCGTGTTAGGAGGAGTAAGAAGAAAAAGAAAAGAAAAGGAGAGGAAATGAGTCCATGACCCAACTCTCTGACAAATCACGGGGCTGAATCATCATGTGCTTCCATTTAATCCCTGCAGTTGTAGCTTAACTGTGCCACAATACAAGAGACCGACAATGGACTGTTGTGTGATAGTGATTTAGGTCTTGAGTTTGGTGAGTTCAGAAAAACGTACTGTATATTTTTAAATGAGCTTCAGATTCATGCGAGTTATTCCACTGCACAGCATCTCTGAAGAAAATACACTTCAATAAAAGTATAATAGATTTTGACTTGACACTTTGTTTTATCAATAAGGGAAAATTGTCTTGATTATTGATTATTACAAACCATTAAGCTATAAGAGAACAGAACAACCTCAGATGGAAAACAGCAACCTACACTTTTACACATCATAACAACAATAGAATAATAAGAGAATATACGCTCTTTAATATACAGAATATAGTGTCCCACTCTGTAAGTGTGGACACTGTATTCTCTGCATAATTTACTATGGCAACACAATCAATAAAACAATCAATTCATCAATCACTTAATACTGATGTGGGTCACTCTGTGAAACATCAGTGTCCCACTGGGAGTCACTCTTGACACAAACGGACTCATCATCCACTTAAAGCTGTTACATTTAGACTTGTCGCACCAGTGTGTGACCAGCCACACGGCTTCTGAGTAGCTTTTCGCATTACAGTACATTACGGTATTAAATACCCTGTAATTGTGCATTAATAAAAGTGTATAAACAGGTGTAAAAGTGTGACTGTTAAACTGACTTTGAGTATTTAACCTAGAAAGTATGCAGAGTATGTTCTTTGTAAAATGAGTGATTTTGATAAGGAAAGATCTTTCTCTTTGCTAAGGTCACGAAAAGGTCAAATTCTTAGGACAAAGAGCTAAAAGTAAATGTGTTGTGCCTCAACAGAAATGACAGCCCGAGGAATAAATTAGCCTCAGTCGAATTCTTAGATTCATGATAAGGAAGATGACATGCTGGTGCACTTTGATTGCATAGGTTAGCTGAGTCCACCAGGATTTAGAACCCATTACTTGAAACCCACTCCCCTCCAGTGCAGTATGCAGCTGACGTTCACCATGGCCAGTTGCAGGAGAGGCCATGGCAGCTGCTGAATCTGCTTACTTGGCCTGAGATCTGAGAAGACTGGTGGACATTTGAAGCAGATTTATTTGGGTAACAAAGCATCAAGGGATTTCATTATTCACTACTACAGAGAGGGTATTCATTGAGTTTGTACAATGGTATTCTAATCCATATGCACCTTCTCTGACAAGGCACAAAGTCAATTGTATGGCAAGCTTGTAGCCTGCTGCCAGGGATTAACAACTCCCCAAGGAGTGTAGTTAGAGTACTGACTTGCCGTTTGAACGTCTGCTCTCTGTTGCTGCCCTCTGCTGGTCTGCATATAATCTGATTCTAGCTCTCAGGACACAGTGGATATTACTGGTACTATACATTTGAGAATAGCTATGTGTGAAAAGCTTCTACGGCTACACATCATTGTATCATATCTATAGTCCACAAGAGGCACTGCCACTATTCTAAATCAGTAATCACCGGGGTGTATCCCCTCACATGATTGTTAGCTCCAAGTCAAGCTGGATTTATTTCATTATCAACATACAGATGTTGTGTGGGAACTTAACTGAACCCTGTGAGGAAATTATCAGGTTGTTCCCTTCAGGGAGGTCAGAGGTCACCGGACCTGCTAGGGACTCAGTGATTTACAGAGTAGATTGTTAACATGGGTGCTCAACTCTGCCTGGCTGTCTGGCTATTAAGCCCCCGATCCACATTCTGGAGAGTCTGAACAACAAGTGGACTTTCTGGGTTTTGCAAAGCAACCTAACAAATCACTAAAAAAGTATTTAGAAAATTAAGTCCCCCATTTTGCATTTATCAGCACTATATTAACATTTAGTAAATAGCTTGCAACACACTCTAATGTAGGTATAAGCAGATATTAGGACATTTTAAAGTCTTTATTAATGCACAGTATTGGTCAACATTAATAATTTTTTTATGAGTACATATATTATATTATTACAAATGTGTTTTACTTTATTCATTATTTTATACACCGGCCACCACATATGGTCCCTACAAGGTGAGTTATAGTTGGTGATAAATAAATCAATAAAGCCTGATATCTACTTATAATTACACTATAGTGTGTTAAAAACCTCTTTTTTTTTTCTTTTTTTTTTTACAGCACAGTAATAGCTTCCTATGTTTTTAAACCAATAATACATGATGCATTTACAGTGGAGCACAACTTTACACATGCAGATGACTCATTCATTTCCCTTCATTTTTCTCCACTTCAAGCAATGTCCTCCCCCGACACCCCCTATCTCTCCTGCCGGAGAGGATGGGTGTGGTACAGTCTCAAATTACACACACATTACAGACCTGCTCAACAGGCCCTTGTGCTTCTTCCCCCTGCACCTTCATTGGTTGAGACCCAACTGCTAAAGTCAACCAGCCTGCTTCCTGCATGGCAAGTACTTTGTCCGAGAGGAAATGACATCACAACACCAAATGCACTGAAAACAGATGAGCACCAAACATGTTTCAGATGTGTTTTGACTTCGAGTTGGACGCAGTTCTGCCTCTATTCCAAATTCCTATGAAGCAAAACAACCAGGCCATAAAACAGCTTTTGGAACGACACTATGAAATATGTCTGCTGGGCACAAAGAGACGCCGCGAGACACTACATGTCAAACTGGAACTGTTGTTTTTTTCTCAAACCCTTTGATGAGTGGTGAGTAGCTGCTGGCAGCGTGAGCTCACACTGCAGCTGGAGTATATTCACTGCTTCACACAGTCTTTCACCATTTCATTTTAATCCATATTTATGTTGTTTGAAAGTATAATACTGAGCAAAACTATTGTTTTTTTATGTGTTTACATCTAGATGTGGAATCAGACTGGTCTCCAATTCATGATGCAGCCTTTAATGGACGTGTCATTGCTCTGCAAAGACTCATTGCTCAGGTAAAGTTTTATGGGACTTTGTAGGATGTTAAGGGGACATTACACTGCATGGATAGAACATTATAACATGAAATTTATCCATGTATGTGTTCAAATGTTTTGCTGCCTGAAAAATCATCATATATGTGAAAAACCCAATTGATCGTTACTAAAATATGAAATATTCATCACCCAACATTTTATAGAGAGATAATATTGTGTTAATGATGACAATGGACTTGCATGTCATTTTGGAACACAACTCCACTAATGTGCATCTCCAGTATTCCTGAATCCACATGTGTATTGTTCTCAGGGTACATGTGTAAACCTGAACACACTGGATCAGGTCTCTCCCCTGCATGGAGCATGTATACAGGGCCACGCGACTTGTGCCAAGCTTCTGATGGAGAATGGGGCAAATGTCAGTAAGGCATCATCATCTGGTTATGCTTATTTTTTGTTGTTGTTGTGAATGCAACTGAATTCAAGACAGTATGTTGTATCCTGCTGTAGTCTAGTTAGGAGGCAACCATATCAATTATTTCTGGGTTTAACATCACACCAAGGTGAAGGTGCATTTTAGTAAGAGATTAACCAAACACACACACTGACAAGAACGCGGACACATCCTGAATGCATAATAACACATTAACAAATAGAAATGTGCAGACAGAAAGTGCGACTTGTTAAACCACCACAGTGCACTGCATGTCTGATGGTAGATCTACAGTAAATGTGGTATAAATACAATCATTGGATAGTGTTATACATATAATTATCACTTTACTGACACTTTCTCACTATAAAAATATGACTGTCTTCTCTCGATTTGTCCATTATTCTAGCTTTTAATTGAACAGTTAAGAGAATTTTTGGTAGATCAACTAAAAAAATATTCTTACTTATGTCAGGTAAACAGTTCAAATGTGAATGGACAGACTCCTCTGTCAGAGGCCTGTGCCCGGGGCCATGCAACCTGCGTGTCGCTACTCCTTCAACAAGGAGCAACTCCTGTTGGGACCAGCCTATCCAGCTCTCCAATCCACAGGGCTGCAGCCGAAGGTTAGGGGTCACATTCCTCTACATATATGTACGGATAATCTATGCTGAACCATCTTAGTCAGTGGCTACAAAATGCACAAAGAGTGCCAAAACATCAGAAAAGCTCTGAGAAATATATAAGGTTTAAAAAAGAAAAGAAAGCCTAATTGTTGTAGCCTACAAAGTAAAACGATTGCATATTCTTCCCCGAGATGTCAAGCACAAGTAGATTTCAAAGCAGATCCTTTCAAGTACATCGCTTACCTTTGTGATGATTGTGGTAATTCTGTCCAGGTCACCCAGAGTGCATTGCTCCTCTTGTTCAGTATGGTGCAGATGTGGATCAGTATATCGACCAGTCAGGTTCCCCTCTCCAGGTTGCATGCTCCAATCAGCATCTGAGTACTGTGAGGAAACTGCTTCAGCTCGGTAAGAAAACTTCTCACTTTAATTTAACCTCTTAATTAAACGTGTTGACCTTTTAGGTTGAACAGGGGACCACATTTACTTTAAGTATAATCTCAAATTTAAAGCAGACAAATTAAATAACTGTAGTACAAATCAGGACAACCATGATGTTTCCAGTGATGGAAGAAGTTCTCACATCCTTTTCCTAAGTAAAAGTAATAACACCACAGTGTGCAAATACTCTTAGAAGTAAAAGTCCTGTTTTCTAAATTGTACTTAAATAAACATACAAAAAGTATGATCTCTAAAATGTACCTAAAGGGGAATTCCACTGACTTTACACATCAGAATCTGTTTATAGGTCTTGGGAGGCACCATTGATTATGTAAAAATAAAGCCTTTTGTGACACTAGATGGATGCTCGATGAAATCTAATAACTTGTCTCAAGTGGTGTCACTTGAGTCAGTTCAATGTGGGGGTGTGGAGTCAGAAAGAAGTGAGTGACGTCTCTGGTTCTGCTGCATTTGCATTTCATTTACTCAAGTATTGTTCATTAATATAATGTACTTTCTTTGTGGGACATATTGTACTTTTTACTCCACTACATTCATTTAACAATCATAATTTGTGGTTACTTTACAGACAAGATTTTACATACAAAAATTAGATTTTGCTGATAATATAGGTTCTACTTATGTGACATTTTGCAGAATTATAACTTGTACTTGATATATGGGATCTGAGTACTTCCTCTACCACTGCAGAATCATCATATAATTAGTATTATTTGTAAATTGTTTATGGATAAATAAATGTTAAGCATGTTGTGCTTTACTTAAAGTAAAATAAATCATTCTTTGGTCTCATTTATTTGAATATGCATGACCTGAGTAAATGCAGTCTAGCTAGGAAATGCCCCAATTGCTTTTATATAAGCAATGAATAGGATGTATGGTTCTCTGTGCTGTTGAAGAAGAAAAAGCATTAACTGAACTGTCAGAAATGCTCTTCATCAGTTATGTAATGTGAGGATATCATACCTCATTAGTCTCTTCTCTCCTTCAGGTGCCAGTGTGAACGACAGCGTGTCAGGTGACGCACCCCTGCACGTCGCAGCTCGTCTGTCCAGCCCAGAGTTGGTGTCTGTCCTGCTTGAGCACGGGGCCGATCGCGCCCTCAGGAACCTAGAAGGCAAACAGCCACTGGACCTCGCACCCCCCAACAGCCTGGCGGAAAGGCTGCTGAGACAAGCAGGAGGTATTCAGTGCAAACAAACTTAACAAGTAGCCTGAGTGAAGGTTTTCATGGTCTTTACATTGGGCATTGAGCAGTAGCTAATAATCAAAGCATCTCTCTGTCATGGCTCCTACTTCTCCCCTGATGCCTGCCCCAGGAGTGTCTCCTCTAATGCAGCTGTGCCGGCTGAACATCAGGAAGACTGTGGGCAAGCAAAGGCTGGGTGGGATTCGCGACCTTCACCTCCCTACACAACTGAAACTGTATCTTCTCTACCAATCAGACACACGGGGAGATGAAATGCACTGAAAAATTCAACCATTTCTCTTTTAGGTCAATAGGGGGCGGACTTGCATAATCTTGTAGTGAGATGACTACATCATGGTTGTGATAGTAATCAAATGTAATTCTGCTTTGTGACAGATTCTAAAGATCAGTTTGGACTTTTATATGGAGACTTGAAAGTCTTGGGGCAAGATTTGATCATTAAATATTCATAAACAGCAATACATTCATATTCAAAAAGCAAATTATGGGCTAATGTGGTCCAATAATATTATTAATGCTGGTTTGATATACGGAAATAATATTTCCAATATTACACAATTCATCTAACATTGCTTTTTTTGGTGACAAATTCAAAGTTATCATGTGAGCAGATGAACTGACAACACAGATTACGTATCTCCAAGTCATTCCAGAAGATCCTCTGATGGTAGAACACACCATGACATGATTGATAACACGAATGTATTTTTTCACACTGTTACTATCATGATGTAGTCATACAAATGAACCACAATTTCTGTATTATTTCAAATCAAAGCCATTAGATATTATAGTCGCCTCCTTCTGGCTGGATGAGAAAGCTAGCTATCTAACAGTGGGCCTTTGTGTTTCATAGATTATCATTCATGCAGTCTCTCTGTGATTTCAAACATGGTCATACTCTTCTGAGGACTTAGTCTAGATAATCAGTAACTATGAGTCAGCATTCACTGCACACAAACCAGCAGGGGGGCTTGAGCTGCTAAGAAAATCGTTTTTTCTTCATTATTTTTTCTCTTTTAGTTTGCTTTTTGTTTTAAATGTGTTTAAGTATTATTAAATACTGAAATTACAACTGTTCAGTTGTACACACTGTGAAATGTATAGCTATTGCAATATACTGCACTTTGTATTTTGCCAACAGGTTATGTTTAAAAAGAGGCACTATATATAAATGCCTTTGTATACAGACTGTGAAGAAGCATGTTTATTGTTCACTCACTGTAAAAAAAGGAATCTAATGTTGCGTGTTTGCGGTTGTGCACAGGATGTGTTGTGATACTATGCAAATTATGTTTCCCCAGAGTCTAAAGTATCTTTTTTAAAAACAAGCACAACACAAGGATCAAGCTAAACAAACAAACAAAAAAGAAAAGAAATGTAAACACTGAATATATTGGGAATAAAGAAGACAAAACACATCATATATAATAAAAAAGTGACAGTACTTGCTGTATGAATTCATATGTTATAATTCAGTTACCATGAGGATTCAGTCCTGATGCTCTTCCCTGTGCCCATCTGAGAAAAGGAACTTTGCAGATGTTAGAGTGAAGAATCAGGCATTTATCAGATCCTAATTTCCTTGTGGTGCCTTATTACTTCTTATAATAACCTGAGGAGAAGAGGGGCACTGCTACCAAGATGGAGCAATGACTGACACAATTTCTGACTCCCATTAATTCAGATGACAGAAACCAAAGAATAACATTTTTTTTATTTAGGTCATGTCTTCTCTCCATTGCCCAAATCTAGTATTTAGGATGTGCTGGCTGATTTCATGGTAATCATTTGTTTATCCGTTGCCTCAAGCAGGAACATGCAATTCAAAACAGATTTCTTCTTCTTCTTCTTGATTCTCTCAATACTTTGGTCCACACAAGTCCCATAAATATTGAATGTGAGTGAGGCATCATTGGTAATGTTTCCTAGCGGCCTGTCAGCTGTCACCAACCTTACCCAAAACTCTTCAAGGGCTCACTGACCTCTGACCTGTGTGTTTTTCTGTGCATTCAGCCAATCAGTGGGGTGGACACAACACACAGGGAGGGAAAGCAGGAAACAGGTTCAGGGTAAATGGAAATATGACAAAGATAGTAAAGCAGACATTTCTAGGGTATGAAGAGTATAATATGCACTTACTGATTATGGTACATATGGATCATTTTTATGTTGCTCCACAGTTAATGGAATTGAGTAATTTACCAGCTCTGTATTATAAGCATTGATTCCAACAGGACATTTAGAGAGATGATGAGAAGGGCTGTGTGGCGCCGTGGTTCACTGTGGACATAAACGTCCTATCCACGGTGACAAAAGCAACAGTTGCTCAACTCACCGACACCCCTCTTGTTAAATGCAGCGCTCATTAACTTTCCATCGACCCCCCTGTCCCAATTTGCCACTTGAACTAAATCATCGTCCCCTCAAACATCGCATGAGTGCCGGGGGCCAGCCACACATCGAACCGGGTTTCGACTTTACTGGTGTGTAATGTTAAATCAATACTGTGGAGGAGCTTCTGACTTCAGAAGCTGTCGAGAAAGACATACAGTATGCACTGCCCATAATTAGCGACACCTACACAATCAGGTGAGACAAGACCGTCTGGAAATGTCTGCCACATGACCGCTCAAATAATTTTCCACTTCAACCGTCGTGGCATAACTGATGGCTGTGTTCTGTCTTGCTCTGTGCAGTGCAGTGTATCTGAACAACATCCTGAGTTCAGTCAGGTACTATGTGGCTCTCACATGCACTTAAAAATCAAGCCACCTATGTGTGATAGCAAAGCTTTTACTTTTATTCTCTAGAGGCTGGCACTCCATTAACCCCCATCCGGTTTTTTAGTACATAGGCACTTACTACCCAAATAGTGCAAAATGCACTTCTTACTGAGGGTTTAAGTGAAACACGCACATGAAAGTTTTACATCCAGCACACACGTTCGCTTAAAACTATCCTGTTCCTTCTACAAACAGCTAATAATGGAACGGTTTTACACTCAGAGCAGAAGGAACCATAAGAAGAGTTACCAGTAATATAGAATGAGTTACAGAACCAGCAGCACAATGCAATCTTCAGGGAATAAACATTTTGTGGCTGCCAAAACAGCCCAGTGTTTATAATCAGTGTAGGATTAGTTTACTCATTATTGCTTGAATCTTTCTAATCATCCCTCGAATGCAAGCAGCCACCACCTACTATGAACAGGCTGCAAATGTTGCTGCCAGACAACCCTTATGTGCACACATCTAATAACCAAATTGTAATCATTCCTAGTGCGGCTGGCTCATGTCCTGATTGCTCCGAGCTGGATCTTGTTATAGATATCAGTGCTTCCCACTAAGCTACAAGTGGGTTGTGCCGTGTCCTTGTACTCGCCAGTAATTGCTTTGGTATTTTTAGTTTGCAAGTGTCAGGGTAATTAAAACAAATGGAGGAGATTGTGGAGACAGAGATCTCCTGTGGCTTCTTGGTCTGAGTGTGGAGAGGTTTAGTTAGGTCATACACTGCAATGTTTTCAATTAGACACTGCCGCACTAATGAGGGTTTATTAAAGAGTGTGAATACTTATGCAAAACAGGACAACTGAGTGGCCACAACATCTACATCTCAAGATAAAGTGGGTGGCTAGATGTTGTTTCAAGTTACACAAGTTTACTCTTTTATCTCTGCTTGACTTAACTATACAAGGAGAAAAGTATTATAATGTAAAAAAAAAAAAAAAAAAGATTAGTTGAAAAAAAGAGTTTATTTTAGATTCTGTAGATTTATATAATGTAAAAAATTGTACATCATGATCACAAAAATAACTCATCTTTACTAAATATTGTAACTTTTGCAATAAATACACATTTATTTTTCCATAATCAGTTTTTTAAAAAATGCATTAATGATTTGTTAAAAGTGTCTCTGTTATGATAACTCACAAGTGCCTGGAAAGAGACAGTACAATCTCTCCATATAATAACTCCATAACAACTCACATGTCCCTAAAGTCAGCGCTCCTCCTCTCCATGACAACAGCCTTTAGGGAGGGCAGGGGAGGGAAGGGGAACGCACGAAGACCATCCCTCGGGTGGTTGACTGTGGCCCTGCTGAAACCGTCTGTGGTTGACAAATGCAGGCGGAAGGAGCTGTGGCACGTCAAGATGTCCGCTGGGTGGTGCCCAGCAGGTAGAGACACAGCAGGTTCAGCACCATGAGGACCAGCACCAACCCAATGAGAACCTTCTGCACCCACAGACACGTACTCAGCTTCTGCTCCATCCGCAAGTTGCTCGCCATCATTCGCATGAGCTGGTGGAATAAAACCGAATCAGTCACATGGTTTATTAGTGTAACACCTTTGTAATGAAAGTCCCAGAAACAAGTCAGGCTCAATAGATGTATGTACAGGAAAATAAAGGAATAGTTCAAGATTTTGTCTGTATTTTAAGCATGAAACTAGAGCAAGGAGGCTATTAGCTTAGCTTAGCATAAAAACTGGAAGCATGGGGAAACTGCTAACCTGGTTTTCTCTGAACTTAAAAAAATTAGCCTACCACCACTACAACAAAAACTTAACATTGTATTTTGTTTGTTTTAAACTATACACAACCAGAAATGCAAGACCACAATTTGTGTTTCAATGTGGAGTTAAGTAGAACCTGGTGAACAAGTCGAGTGCAGTGACTTGTTGAGTCTTGTTGTCACTGTGATGTTGTGAGACAATCAAGTGCTAAGAGGCCACCTAAATTTGTTTGTCAAGGAATAGTAACTCTCCCAAAAAGCTCAAATTGTCATTTTTACATTCTTCTTAGTGTAAAGATTTAACAAACAGAGACACAAAGTGTTAATTTAGGAGCTTTACAGGTGCTGGAAAGCAAATTTTTTTAACATTGGAAAGAGCAAGACTAACTATTTCTCCATTTTCAGTCTTTATGCTAAGCAAAGCTAACTACTTTCCTGTTCCAGCACCATAGTTAGCACATAGATATGAGTGTTATCAATCTTCTCATCAAAGCAAATGAGCAAATTTCCCGAAATGATGAACTATTCATTTAACAATGTAACCAATTATTTTACGTAGCATTATACTGGACTTTTAATAGCAATACTACTTAATGAACCTACACTCAACTTACACTTACTAACGAGAAAATGAAGTTATCATCCAGAGTGTGCAATGAAAATACAAAAAAAACTATTAATTACATCTTTATTGCGGCATTTCATGTATGGAAATGTATGACAATCTATAATGGTGTTTAAAAGTATGTCAAGGAACAAATATATCATAACTTAAATATAGTAAGTAATGTAGAGGAACAAGGCTTCTCTTCCACCAGCACTCACCAATGTGTTTAATTCCTGCTGCCCACTGGTCCCTGTATCCACAGGGCTGTCCCTGAGAAGGCTCATTGTTGGTTTAACACTCTCCAGAACATGACAGCGCAATCTGTGGGAAAGTTACAATCTAATGAGTCATGAGACCATAGGGAGGATATATATCCTAGTCCACTGTCACAACTGTCACGAGAACTGTGTGGCGGCAAGAGGCCATCACCAACAGTGTACATAGTCCTTCAAGTATTTACTGTCATGGTTAAATAAAGAGCACAGATGTGTGTACCTGTGTTCCATGATTTTGGTTTTTGGTATTTCTTTCCAGAACTGTGCAAGTTCTTGTGATCCAACATTGTCCATCTCAGCAGCCATAACCAAAAATCTGTCTTGTGGAGAGGCCTGAGAACCTGCACGAAACCATCGAGGTCAACATTAAACCAAAAGATTTATGAAAGCCAGTACAATTAGGACAAAAATGTTTTTGCAGTAAATCTTGGATGGATATCCACATTTTTATGAGAAAACATTGTTTTGAATGCCATTACATGAAAACAAAAAAGGGAAGGATTAGATTCTTCCAGTAAAGGTGAGAAAAGAATTAAAATCGCTGTTTAAATCAATAACAAACCAAGGGAGCTGAGAGAGGCTGTGTTAAAAAAAATTCAGTGCAAAGTATTGAAAAGAAAACACCACAACTACATCCTAGAATTAAAGGCGTTCCTAAAATATCATGTTCACGAGAATGGAGGGGACAGACAGACAGACAGTGGACCGTACGTAAAGACAACCTGAAAACATAATTCCTCAAGCCACGGCTGTCGCTGATGTGGAGGCATAAAAATGCAACCCTAAAGTGGGCAGTGCTGATTCCTCTGAGCTATGTGCAGCACATCTTAACCTGCAGCTGACATTTTAGTGCTCGAAGGCCACAAAATATTTTTATTCAAAGAGTGCTGTCAGTTGTCTGATGGTTTGTTTTGGGGAGATTACTCTTTTATCACTCTTGAAATATGTATGTCAGGGAAAGAACAGTTCCTGCTGGCACTTTGAGAGAGTAATAGACTGGACCATTTGATTATTCTAAGGTTCAGAATTTGGAAACATCTGCTGGGAGTGGAGTATAGTGCAAAGCTTAAGTGCGGTACCTCCATGTAAGGACACCACTATGTCTACTGAAGCTCCTGGTTCACAGCAGCTGCTACTGGGCTTCACTCTATACTTCTCAGGTGCTGTGGTCCGTACCTGTGGAGATATCAGATGCACCTTTAATAAATCTTTTGATTTTTGTTTTGTCTGACTAACAATCTCAAACCATGAGCAATTCACTTTACAAATATATATACATGCATTCAGTGAGTATTCACTTTTTCACATTATGATTCAGCCTTATGCTAAAATCATTGAGATTTAGCTCAGGTGCCTCCCACTTCTCTCAGCCACTTTTGAGATGTTTCTACACCTTGATTGGAGTCTAGCTGTGGTAAATGCAATTGATTGGACATGATTTGGAAAGAAACACCTAAGGTATAAGGTCTCACAGCTGACAATGCATATAAGAGCAAAGACCAGGCCATGAGGTAGAAGGAATTGCTTGCAGAGCTCCGGGACAGGATTGTGTCAAGGCACAGATCCAGGGTTTGACGGTTCCCAAGAGCACAGCGGGCCCCATAATTCTTAAATTGAAGAAGTTTAGAACAATCAGGACTATACTTAGAACTGGCGTGAGAAACAAGATTCTTTGGTCTGATGAAATTATGATTCAACTGTTTGGCCTCAATTCTTAGCGTCTTGTCTGGAGGAAACCAGGCACCGCTCAGCACCCTCCTAATACCATGCCACTGGTGAAGCATGGTGGTGACAACATCATGCTGTGGGGGTGTTTTTCAACAACAGGGACAGCAAAACTGGTCAAGGTTGAGGGAAAGTAGAAAAGAGCAAAGTACAGATATGTGCTCAATGAAAACCTGGTCCAGAACGCTCAGGACCTCAGACTGAGCCCAAGGTTCACCTTTCAACAGGACAATGGGTTAAAGTCAGGGCTCTGGCTGGGCCACTTAGGGAAACTCACAAAGTTGTTCCTAAGCCTTAATCCTTTGTTATCTTGGCTGTGCGCTTTGAGTCAATCAAATATCTCTGGAGAGACCTGAAAATGGCAGTCAACCAACAGTTCCCATCCAACCTGACAGAGCTGGAGAGGATCTGCAGACTCTCCAAATCCAGGTGTGCAAAGCTTGTTGCATCATAACTAAGAAGACCTGGCGTTGTAATGGCTGTCAACGGTGCTTCAACTAAGTACAGAATGAAGTCAATGTGACATTTAAGTTTTTCCTTTTTAATAAATTTGAAGCAAATCATTATGGGGTATTGAGTGTTGACTGGTGGGGGAACAAATTTGAGCAAGACTGCAATATGAATGTGAAAAAAGTGAAGGGGTCTGGATACTTTCTGAATGCACTATAATAAAACAACAAATCCTCACATTTGAGAAGCTCTCACACTCACACTCACACTCACACACACACACACACACACACACACACACACACACACACACACACACACCTTGAAGGCCACTTGATTTTTGGTCACATTGCTCAGGATAATGAGACATTTCTTCTCCATCTCTCCAGAACCAAAGCTGAGCTCCTCTGCAGGGCTGGAGGGAGAGGAAAACACACACAGTGTGTCTTACACAAGTCTTAAATAAAATACAGTGGTTTATTATTGCCTTTCAGAACAGATACAGCTGCTAGATGCACACAGGAGTTTCCATTTGTTTCACACCATGCTTTGTTGTTTCTTTTGTTAAATAATAGAGATTGGGCTACCTGTGCATTGCTGCCTGTGTGATAGGATTATCCTGGGACTTGTTGCCTTTCCTGCTACACATCACCTTAACTATCTGCTACTATAGTGGCAATATTTTGCAGCTCAAACAAATCATAAACATACGAATGCAGGGTTTCTGTCAACCATGTTTACATAAATCTAGTCAGATGTGGTCTAAAATCAATAAAACACCTCCCATGACTGGATTAGCCTGCCCTAGAGGGGTTCTGTGTACGAAAGCTGAATTGTGGGCCACTGTAGACCACCTGTTGTGGCAATGTGGTTTAACACCAATTCATTTACAAGAATGCACCACAAATGTCTTGACAAATGAGACAAACGATAAGTAATCAACACAGGTAACAGCAGCTCTCGCCTTAACGCCCTTTTTAATTCAGTTGGTAATGTGCGTTTGTGCTGCATATTTCGCCGCATGTTCGCATTAATCACACTGACAAATTAACTGGCACATAGTTAATATGAGGCTTAAACAATTAGTCGATTTATCAATTAGGTGATAGACCGGTTCACCCTGTTGATATTGGCAGAATTAACATCCTGTGGTTTGCAGATTTCAAGACTCTTCCACAGCTCCTGACTACATATCTTTACACGCAGCTTATTCTTCACACTAATGGATCTCTCTCAGGCTTTTGACCCATCTGGCCATCATTACAGGCTATAAGAGAAATTAAACAGCATTATTATCAGGTTTAGAGTCCAACTGAAATCACATTCAGGCATCCCTTTTTGCAGGAAAAACAATGTGTTTTTTATTTCCTGTTAATAGTTTTTTATTATTCAAAAGGAAGGGAAAAATGTGGAAATTTCAGAAATACTCCTTTTCTTTCAGCATGTTGATGTCTGTGCTTCTGTGTTTGATTGACAGCAGCTGACAGGCTAAGCACCGGCAAGGGAATGAGAGAAAATGTAAACAAACTTGTCCTGTAAGTCACAAGCCATGGGCAGACAGTTTGCTGCTAGCAGTGGTAGTGAAGAGTAAGGCTCACAACAGCATCTATAGGGACCTAAATGACATTTGCAGATGTGCTTACATGCTATTTAGTGTGCTGCCGCTGACCAGCTAGCTAATTAAATATCCAGCCTGCAAACTGATATTTGCAGTGCACTTATCCCCGTTGAATGGTTGTTTGTTGGCTCTTTCATCAAGTTAAGGTGCATGACAGAACATATGTCCACGTAGGTTAGATAAGAAGAAGCAGAAAAGCTAAAGGAGGTTGTTGTTCAAAGTCTCTGGCTTTTGTGTGGTGTATCAGGGTGCTGCCTGGCTTTTAGTCAATTTGACTATCTGCTCATGGTAGAGTTGACATTACTGCTTTGTAAGTATGGATTAAAATGAAGCATCTGATTGGCTGTATGGAAACAAGTTTATATTTTAATCTCTGTATATGGAGAAACTAATGGTATTCTGACAAATTAATACATAAAATGGGTAGTGCAATCATGGAATCAACACAGATTTCTCCCTTTTGGTTTCTTATTTTGTTCCACAGGAGAACACACGTCATGTGTTTTATAGAGCACATATGTATGCTGTAGCAGAAAAAAATATGCAATATAATTTCTTTTGGTCTTCAGGCAGGATAGAGCTCTGATTATGCATCAAAGCTGTGAAATTCAGAGCTAAAGCAAATCTGTGGCTTAAATTCTAGGGATGAGACCCCTTGCGTCACTCTCTGATTCTTGTTGTTGTGAACTTGATGCTTCTTCTAACCAGGTTCGCAACACTAAAATCTGGCTATATATAGTATGTGATTTCATTCAGTCACCCTCAGTGGAGACTGAACACTTGCTCCATTGGGGTCTTTAGTTTTGCCAAGAAAAAATTTGGTGAATAGACAATAATATCTGCCTTCTATGTCTAAAGGTTCTCATTGATGCGACTTGGCCACGTTTCATGGACTAAACAAAGATATATTTTTCTTTTTCATGTCCTCGTGTGTTCTTTTCTCCAGTGAAACAGCTGTAGAGTCTGGCATTTGCTTGAGCTCAGCGTGAGTCTTCTGGCTCTGGGAACCTTTGGCAAACACAAGATCAAAGCCCCCTACTCCCTACCAAAGCCCCCAGCCTCGAATTAAGGCTAACACAGCTCAGAAACATAATTGCATTTAAGGCTCATTTAAATCTGTTTATCACTATAATTCACAGCCCAGAGCTGTCAGAATCCTCACATCAAAGGCGTTACTCCATAAAAAAAAAATGAACTCAACGGACATTATTCATGAAAATGAGGAGTAATATCATACAGAGTGTGAATGCACTGCTAAGTATTTACCCAAGATCCAACCACATCACTATGTGATTGCTATACTCCTCCGCAATACACAGCTTTTGAAGTTGACACTCTTTCCTATAAAATGAAAGCTTAATTAAAATATATGATGTTTCTAATGACAGGTGCGAGACGTGACGAGTGCTCCTTTCTTAAAGGTTAATTGATCACTGGATCAGTCTGTCCACCTGATTACTGTGGCACCATTAATAATCAACAGCACCGGCTCATTTCTACTCATTGAACAATTGATTGGTGGCATCCTTAATTCCCGCCCACGTGTGACCAGATCAATTGAGCTATAAAGGCACAAACACATCAATAATGACTTTAGGCTTTGAGCCAATACATGAAGAGAACATTTTTGTCAATATCTACAAGGCAATTATAATTTGTCTTTTTTGCATATGGCTCCTCAATACACATACACTCAGTTGCAAGTTTATTAGATACACCTGTCTTACCTTCATAATGGTTATAATGTTCAGTTTTGTTATTTTAGATTAACTGGCAACTGATTGTACATTTATTCAGATGGGGCACAGTGTGAAGTCAATCACAGTGCAGCACCTGAACAAGTTTTGGAGTTCGGCAGAAATGTTGGGAAAAGAATCAAACTAGCAATCCTTTGGTGACCAGTCGCCCTCTCTGGCTTCAGGCCTTTGTGTCTCTCAGACAAAAAAGACGAAGTGCTGCTCAACAACTATAAACAAAACTAAGAGTCTAAAACCATACCAGCAGCCCTGTGAATCTGCATAGCTTTGAGCTAAATAATGTCAGCGTGCCAACATAGTCAAACTGACAATGTTAAAATGCTGATGTTATGCAGGTATAATATTCACCATCTTAGTTCAGTGTTAGCATTCTAAAATTTGCTAATTAGTTATAAACACAAAAGTGCAGCTGAGGCTGATGGGAATATCATTAGTTGTGCACGTATTTGATCATAAACAAAAGTATCGGCCACATACAAACACTGATTTATTGATGACACTAGATGATAAGTCAGTTAAATCAACAAAGTCATAATTCATCCTGAGAGAGAGATGAATGTGTATCAAATTTTATGGCACACCATCCAATACTCCAAGATATTTCACTCAAAACCAGACAATGACCAAAACCTAAAAGCAGTGGGATTCATCCTCTGGGACCCATGAATACTTCCAAAATATTGTGCCATTTCAATTAGTAGATGTTATGATATTTCAGTGTGCACCGAAGTGTTGGACAGATGAGCTGACAGACCATTACCGCCCCTAACGATACAATATTTTGATTTACAAGGTGAGGCATACATCAATGTGGATAATATTCAGGTTATATAAACAGGAGAAGACTGACAGGTCACATACAAAACAACCCCATCTCAAAACAATGTCCTATGCACATAACAAACACACAATGCCCTACACAAATTCTGTAGTCCATATGTCCTGTGTAAAATGTGCAGACCATTTTTTTTTTCCATTTCCTTTCTAAGTGCAATAAGAACATGAGCAATTCTAAGTAAAAGTACATGCGTGTAGATGACGACATAATGGAAAGGGGAGCAGGGTGACCTACCTAACATCTAGCAGAAGGCCTTTGAAGGTGGTCATTGGCTTCCTGGCTCCTTTGGTCCTGGCACTTGTGTCTCCTTTATCATTGTCCTCTGCCCTCAAACTGTCTTCCAGGAAATTCACCTGAAACAACAAAGACCACTTAATTAGAAAAGAGACTCAGAATACTGATAGCGTAATCATGTGACTGTTATCTGATTCCTTCTTTGAAAATGAAATGCTTGACCTTTGACCTTTATGAAGAGAAAGCTATCAGTTAATGAAGCCCCTGACAGTCATCTGTAATGATTAATAAATGGTTCTTGTGAAATAATGGTGAAGCATTGTTTTATCAAAAGAGAATCTTTCTTACAAAATGTATTTTTTCTTTTACCAAGAACCCCTTGTGACGATTCCTGACCTTTCTTCCAAGTAGTCTCCAGTGGGAGCACAGAACAACAGGCAGCATGTCCACTTGAAAATGCAGAACCACATAACCCACAAACACATGACTTTCATAAAAAAAAAAGACCCTTGAACGAAAGTAGGACAGAAGTCATGATATCATACTTTCATTTAAGCATAACATCCATAAACTTTAACCCAAATAATCTGCAGAGAGGTCACAAGACCACACAACAGCTGACATGACAGAAATTGTGAAACTTCTGTATAAGCGTTGGACATTATAGTTAAAGTGGCTAATTTGGGGAAATAGATGTTTTCACAGTGTTGCTGGCACCACATATTGTGTAAACAGATGGGCGAGTGAGCAAATCATGGGAGCGGAGGGAGGAAGGGAGGGCAGGGGCAAAGGTGAGTGGACTCTGCGTGTGATGGCAACATTTATGACTCAGAGGGGAAGTGTGTCATTTGTTGTGATAAGCAACAAAACATGTCATCTTAATTTAATGGCTGACTGTCATGCAACTGCCACAATGAAGACATCAAGAGATAATCAGCTGCTGATGAAATGTCTCTATTTATTTGTCATTTTAAAGAGCAAGCTTAACACAATTAGGTGAATGATGTGAGTAGAAAAAAAGTAAAACATGCTCCAATTTGAATTAAAAATGAAACTTTGAAATATTAGACTGTTTCATACAGATATCAGAATTAAACATGGTATTTTGATAAGAATGAGAACAAAATAAATTTATTTTGAGAAACAAATTACTTAAAAACACTTTCATTCTAATAATCACGTACAAAGAAATAAAATAGACCATTATAAAATATATCTAAAATTCAAGAACTTCTCCATGATTTCTACACACTGTGTAAGATATGAAATGCAAAGACAAAAAAAAAGAATCATTGAAGATTTTGCATCATCCTAAACTAAAAGATTAGTGAAATGCTCATAATGAGGAGTGTCTATTAATGATACAGTAAAGGCACAAAAGTCTATATGATTAGCACTCTCCAAAGTCACGGACCTGGTAAGGATAGTGTTAGTGGACAAGGCACAGATGGCTTTAGTAAAAAGTTGCCAAAAAGGCAAGCTAAGATTTAGTGCTGTGGGTTAATAACACCGACTACTGTTATATAACAGTAACAAACTTAGTAGTTTTCTAATCTGACGTTAGAAGATATAAATGATATGAAATGATTAATTGGCAGTAATGACTGTGTTAGCCGTTTTCTCTGAGCTAATTAAACAATGAAATTAGTGTCTCACTTGGTTCAGTGTTTACATGATAAGGTGCAAAATGTAGGTTACTCATCATTTAGCCTACATCCCTACATAAAGTCAGGATTTGTTTTGTCTTTTTAAACAGTACAGTGCAATTTAGAATAGTTCAAATTGAAATGTGTGATCCACAACAAGTCAAGGGATGAACATGTCAAGGAGTGGTGTTGACATCAGTCGACTGTTAGGGAGGTGCACTCACAAAAATTCAAATCACGTGAGTACACCTGCCCGTCCAGCCTGTAGAGATCTTCTGGGCACAGAGCTCCTTGTGTGGGTGTGATCCTACACTGCCTTACCATCTCCAGCCCTTGTTTCAAAACAGAGAGAAAGGCAATTAGCTTCCTGAAGCCATCAAGGTCTCAGCACAGCGCTGCCTGGAACCCAGAATTCAGGTCAGGGTGGGTGGGTGGCGGTGAAGGGGGAGAGTCTCTTGTTTATTCAGACAAGACGGATCAGAGGCAGTGAGCTGAGTACTGTGGAATGTGTTCAAAAAGGCTTGAAGTGCCAACAGGTTGGTATATTAACGCAGTGCCACAAGTTTAGTCACAGCACAGGCTACCAGAGTCTAAGCCTTAATGCCTGATAAACATATCAAGAGACTGTAGATGCTGCTGATTAACCTGTTAGAACAATTAAAAATTTCTCTTAAGCTCTTATAATAACCTATAATCACCACTCTCCTCTCACCTCACTACCAGTAATTAAACTAGCCTTTCTTTTTATTGTGTTTTGTTTTAAATACTCTTGATTCATTTAACAATCAGCGGTATAATTATTTCCAAACAAAACTATCGGTTTGTAAAGAAGTTAGTACACAGATGGTTTTATCTTGTAGATAACAGCAAAGCCTTGAATGAACCAGTTTCTGGCCAAATGATGGCGTTTATAAAGTTCCCGAGCTTAAGTTCGAATTAGTATGTGACCTTCAGCCAGTGGCAAAATTAGAAGTCACATGAATCACCATTAAAATTAAATTTAATCGCTATAATTCACCATTAAATGTTGGAGTTTATAGAAAAGCTACTGAAGTACTATTCTCTAACTGTGTTTATTCCTCAACAACCGCCAACCATTTGACTGCAGTCAGGCATATCCATACACTTACTTATACACTGTTGCTCATAAAGTTGGAATAAAATATTTTTTACCTCTTTCCATGAAATGATTGTGACAATGTGATTTATTCTTAACAGATAAAGTGTATATCTTCTCAAAACTTTAGTAGTCAATCTCTTCCAAAGTGATTACTGATGCATTTAAATAGGAATAAACAGAGGATTGTGTCTGATAACAAAATGATTCCAACTTTATGGGCAACAGTGTATCATACCACACGCTGTGTGTGTGGTGTCCTTGCAGGGTGGTAGGGTAACTTTAGTTTCTCATGCTAATGTGAAAAATATCTTCCTCTCTGCCACAGAGCTGACTCAGAAGTTCTGATATATAGACTGACACCTCAGGGGACAGTAGTGCTCGTTATATTACAGTTATATTATTATACAGTTATTAGGTTTAGTATCTGGAGATGAAATTGAGTCATTTCTCCAATAGAGAGCTATGGATCTTTTCTGTGGGGTTATGCAGGGCAAGTACACCTCACTCTGACCAAAAATATGCCAGGAGGAGGTGTGCTAGGTGATTCTACGTTTAAATTTTACAGTAAGAGCATTAACAAAACTCGTGCCTATGGAGTACTGTTGAGGCAAACAATTGACTGATTAGCATGTCTCTGCTTTGTAAATCTAAATCTGTTGTGCATGACCATTGTCTAATATATTAACAATGGCAGTGCTGTTTGTTCATTGGAGCTTAGGAGACTCACGGGAATAGCTTGGGGTGACGCAGAACTGTTAGGTCTCTCCAGTAGATACAGTTAGTGTCCTATAGGTAGCAGGCTAAAAAAAACTACAGCACTGTTATGTCCTAGTCCTCACATTACATATAGGTTAAACCCAAGTCTGCTGCTCCCTGACTGTGACAACAAAACAAAATATCTGTAAATAAAACTTGCAACACTAAATAATAACAAAGCAAAAAGAATAAATAACCATGGTTGAAAATCAGATGCAGCAAAATTATGTAAATGTACAACTTTCTACAAGACTTCAACAGGCATTTCCTGATGAAAGGCATATCCTGAGGTGACCCCCTTAATACCCTCCATCTATTTACATGCAGGCTCTCTTTGCATTCTGCTAACTAAAAGAAGCTAAATAGATTATGAAGTGAGGACTGGATCGTCCCGTAGGGAACGAGTAGAATCTGTGACATAAGCTGCAGTCCTGGTACAAGCAGGTAAAATTCGGTGACACCAGAGTGAGACTGAGGTAACAGTGCAGCCGCAGACATATTCAAGCTGAAGCCTGTGGGTGACTCAGTGATGGTGCTACACTGTTGCTGCATGCTGCTGTTTGGGGGGGGGGGGGAACAGGAATCTAGCTACAGCAGGGAACAGCTTAAGTAACAGACTTGACAACCTCTGTGGATCATATGAGGAGCTGAGAGGATGAGAGGAGCAGTGTGCCTGCTGTGATGCATGGGCTTTGTTGGCAGGATTTAACTGCAGCCAAAGACATTAGGAGTCACCTTCACAGAGACAATGAGCAAGAGCTTAACGTCTACCAAATAAGGGCATTACTTGCCACTTAATTCACAGTTGTCTCCACAGAGCAGCCTGATTACATGCTGTAATCTCTGGCTCAACTTAAAGAAAGTGAGTCAAAAAAGAAACAGGAGGAATCTTTGAGCATAGTACATCTAACATGACTGGGAGCAGAGAGTTGCATCTATAACAGATGGACAGCACTGCCTGAAATACCAGAATGAGAATTAATCATTACTTAATCACTCTCAGCTTACGTTATACATGAGAGCAGCTACACCGATGACAGAAACACTGGTCCTGCTAACTGTATTAGTTTCAGCATCAGCAATATGTATTTATATTCATTTACTAATTCTTTACATTTTCTTATAAAAAAAAATTTCTAGCACACCTGAATTTCTGAAAGGAAACTATAAACTTGAAAGAGAATGTACCTTTTTGGGCTTTACTGCAACCTCAGAGTTGAAGCTGGACTCCAGAGTATCTTTACCCTCCATTTCGCCCTCTTTGCTTTCCGTCTCATCCTCACTGACAATGGGTCCATTGTCACAGATGGGTGTTTGGAAGTCGTCATCAGGAAGAGGAGGATAACTATACTTGAAGGGGTCCTGCAATGTAGCCAAATAAGTTATATCACTACAAGCATGGTTTTTCAAGCACATACTGTCAACTTAAAGTAGCGATACTGTCTTTGAACAGAAAGTTCAATGACTTCCATGTGAATAAATGTCATGATATGAGTTGTAAAAGGGGAATTCTGTTAAATAATCAAACTAATGTTTATCATTTACTGAAACAACAAAGTTACATTTCACTTTTATTGTTGGCACGAGTTACAACATTACAGTCCTGATCAGGATTTATATGAGAATACCGAGCAGCTACAAGCATGCAAACTGTACAACGTTCATTATTTCGCCACATCTAGAGTTTAAATCTGTAATTTTATTTATTAATACAAATTTTATGAGTAAACCAATAGTACAGCACATATACATATTTCTTAAAATGGTTTATATCCAGAATTTGTTTAAATTGATGAAACTTTATGCAACACAATTGTGCATCACACCATCATTACAATATGATCCCACTAAAAGATGTTAAATCCTACTGAATTTGTAACTAGTTGTGGCAATTAACTTAACTTTTGCAACTGTCTATCAGACAGTACAAGATATAAGGATATTTAAAAAACTTTTAATATCAGACATAAAGAAAGACAAAAAAACATACCGTTCCACCCATGTGAGGCGGCAGGTACTCGGGACCTATGAATGTCTGGACCTCAGATTTGGAGGCAAACTTTAGTTTGCTGATTGCCTCGGGACCCAGCCACGACTTCACAATCTTCCACGCCGCTGAAATGAGACATGTTCTATGTTCAATTTGTCAGAATCAGATCAGTATTTAAATAAGTTATTGCCGCACATTAGTTGTTGTAATTGTTGATTGTAAAGAGAGGAAAGGCTCAGTCTCACCATTCATGATCCAAGGCATATCCACGATGATCATTTTGGCTGAAATGTTAAGTTAAGACAAAGTGTATATATTTAGTATGACATAAAAGTAGCTGTAAATTATTAATAAGTGAAGAAATAAGAAATACTCATTGTGCTTTCATAGCAACTCTTGTTACTTACATAAAAACTTTGGATAATATACTTTGAAGCAATTTATGACGTACTTCACAAACTCCATGTCCTGAAAAACAAAGTGGGGAAAAACAATGATTTTAAAAAACAAAGCAAGACCGAAGGCTTCAACTATAGAAGACGCTTTATGGGTTTTCAACAGGGAGAATGTTTGTTCACTTTTAACCGCCTCTAGATCTGAAGTGACCCACTTAACATAAAATGAAAATTCATTACAAGCTCCACTGAATGATCCCCTGCACGATCCCTCTAAAATATTATGTCTGGGAAAGAATTGAGGATACATTTTCTTTTTCTTAACTGTCATTATTTGCAAAATAGATAATTATATGACTTGCTGACACATGCACACATTTTCTCACCATTTGCACCAGAGTGTGATTGCACTACCTATATCTAATGACTTTCATCATATCAAAGAGTCAATCAAAAAAGGGAATGGCTTAGACTCAAATGCATTTTCTCCACATAAATAACAAAAGGCTTTTCAACAATTTCATCTACTCTTTAGATAGCACCAGAAAATCTAATCATGGCTAAGAGATAAAATTCATATTATATATCACATCTAGAAAATACATATCCAGGTGAAAGGTTCTGTTTTGCTTTAAATCGTTTTTTAGGTGAACATGATAAATGTTCATGTTACTGTTTTATGTTAATTATAATCATCAGACACACAGCCGATATGTCAATAGATACAGCCCCTAAACCCTGACTGGGCTTCATAATTGGCTAGAAACCTCATTGCTATGCAGGAGCCTCACTCCCAAGCCTTAATGAGATCATACTGGCTACCCTTGCTCTAACTCGTACTGTGGTTCAACAAGCCTCAATAAGGCTGCTTTCCAAACTGATCTTCTAATCTACTCATTTCATATTTGGGTTGCATGGCTATTCATCCTTCCTGCCTTGTTTGTGCTGGTTTATTTATATTTAATTGAGTCATTTCTCCAGGAGAGAGCCTAGCCAATGAAACACACTCGCTGACAGAGAGCTCCATCAAGGAGCTAACGCCTGTGACACAGTGAGTCTACGGATTAGGCAGTCCACTCGAATTGACCAACGGGATTTAAAGGTTACTTTAATCTCCAAAGTGTAAAACCATTGAAGAGCATCAGTCCCTGCAAGACCACAGCTCAGACAGCAAGAAATATGAGGATCCTCAACAGCATTTCAATTTTTTTTTTTTAAATAAAAGTGAAGCATGTTTAATGGGAAGGAATTGAAAATGTTTGTTTTGAAAACCTGGATATTAAACATAAGAAAATAAGCTAAATTAAAAATTGTATTAGAGCATAACAAATGAGTTAAAAAAAAGAAGAAGTAATTGATACAATTACAAAAAAAAATGTCTGAAACAATAATCATGGACTTACTATATTGCTGAGGCCAGACTCACTCATATCAAACACAACAGTAAGTGGCATTCCAGGTTCTTTCTTTGCATACCGCTCCAGCCAGAAGGCAACATACTTCTTCTTGTCCAAGATTGTTTTTGCATCCTTGACGTGTAACTTTACTTTGAACCAGACTAAACACAGGAAACAAGGTTATAGCATATTTGTATAAAGAATATTTGTTTTTTAATTTAAGTGTGAGTCATTTTGGATTCGTGTTGAATGTTTACACACATTTAACAGACCAGATATCATATCAAACAGCTAAAAAAGGCTAAGTTCTAAGTCCATATGAGTAGAGTAATTATGTTGGTGATAAGCCATGTACATACAGAGCTTGTTGCCCTCTTTGTCATATCCGTGGAGGTAGACAGCACCAGTCTCGAACATCCATCTGGGAATGGTGCTCTCAGAGACATCTGAAACACGCAGGGTGACACACATTACACCGTTAACAGATGTTTGTTCTCATTTAAAGTATAACTATACAAAACGTGGCTTTATAGGCAGAGGGCAGAGGTTGCTTGCAAGGTTGTTACTAGAGTATTTGAATCCTTCTCTGTATTTGGAGGCACAGAATATTTTACATTAGAATTTGTTTTTTTATTGTCCTTAAAATAAGCAAATTGAAGCAATTTAATCTGTCTGAAATATTAAACCGGACATGAACAATAGTTTCTTACTTTTCAGAGGAAGTCATGCACTTATCATAACTTCTATAAAGCTTAACTAACAAGGAACCCAGTTTCCCTAAAGTGGGTCTTCCTTAAACTACTTGGATAGCACACTTGTCATCAACCTTTTTCAATAACTGAAATGAAGGATCCTAATGACCAGAATAAATCTAATTTTCTAAAGACAACTGTTTGACAATTGAATTTGTTGGAATAAAGCTGGACTAACTGCAACTCAGACAAATACCTTTAGAAAACAGAAACAGTAGGGACTGTTCTCAGAGGTAGCCTATGCATGGAGATATGGGTGTTTAACACACAATGACACACTGTCTGGATTCATCCCAGAGTGGCACAAAGACAACCAGTGATGTGTGTTGCAAGCTTGCATCTAAATATGGCAGTGTCAACATTTCTACTTTTAGGTAGGGCTGGAAATTGAACTTTGCAACGGACTGAATTGAGCTTGTAGCATGAATAAAATATTGCTTGGGTACTGATTTTTTAAACTCAGGTACTGTATTGGCACTAGTATCAAAAGGAACACCTCGCCCTCGTTTTAGGTGATGTGAAATTGTGCGTAACACATTACACAGCATTCAGCATGACTTCTTACCATTCACACCAAATTCTTTTCTCCACTGAAGACTTTCGTCAATCATTTTCAAGGCATCATCAACAACATAAAGTCTCCATGTCAGGTAGCCCTCCACCAGAGCATCGTCTGTTTGAAGCCTTTCCACATCTCTGGAGTCATATTTATCTGCTGAATCTGTAAACACCGGCAGAAACACAGGCTGAATTCAAATTCAAAAGGAGTCAGCACAAGTTTTCACTTTCAACCACGTTGGCCTACTTATAAAGTACTGTTAAGGTTATGTAGTGCTGTAAACTCAGGTAAAGACCACCTGGAGACAGTACCGCATTGGCAATACAGAGCTAATGTTAGCTAGTTATCTGTTAGAGCCTATTTAGGCTCCGAGCATTTAGGTCAACATGACGTTAAGTAACAGTTAGTGGACAGTGAACGTACAGTATTTGAATTTATGTAAAGGATAATGACTATGCAAGTGCCTGGTCACGGAGCAAGTTATTTCCTGCTTATCCACAATAACTTGTGTTACCTTGGAGTAACTCATTCTTGAATCTCTGTCTCGTCTCCTCAATCTTCTTTTCGAGGTCCTGTCAAAACAGAGTTTTTTTCACGTCAGGCACGTCTTTGGTTTCAACAGAACAATTTGCAAAACAGCTTAGAAAAGTGCGTTCTAACGGTCTTTAACGATACCTGCTCTCCTTCGTGTTGGTCAAGTTCAGCCATATTCAGCTGTCCCCGGTAGTTTCCTAGTCTGGTAGTTCCTTATTGAGCTAGCTAGCTTACTAACGTTGACGTGAATCAGTGCGAAGTGTGAAACTGGCGTCCCGGGGTCGCCATTTTGGCTCTAGCCGTGGCCACACCTCTCCGCTGTGGTTTTAACTCAAACAGTAAAGGGTTTTTTGGGTGGCGTTGAAGTTCATGATCACGGGAAATTTAAAGGGTTTATCTAATCATTCTCATACTTGACTCGACTGAATACAGGGCTAGCGAACTAAGTATGTTATAATGTCGTCAACTCACTTTTGTTTACCAACTCTCACCCACAATGCACTTTACAGGAAGTGTTCAATTCCGGTTGGCGCGCTCATAAGAATATACAAACAGTCCGTATGGTGAAACGCTGAAAGCTACTGCATGTCTCTCTCGACAGTTAATTTAGTAACGATAGGTCCATTTGTACACCTTGGTGATACTTCTGCCATGAACGCGACAGCTCCCAATTTAGCAATAACGTTAACCCAAGCGGTCAATTGGGAGAGATAAGTCCTTGTTGGTATCCGATGCTTCTCTTTGTATAATGGAAAGCTTGCTCCTGGAAGATCTGTATCGCAATCCCCATCGGATTTCCCTGTGTGGAAAGATAATCTTATTTAACTGCAAACGAGCTTCAGGCACAAATGACGGCGAAATAAGCGAGTTAATATTCCGCAGCCTTTCATTTGAACAGGAGGACAACACGTTCCTGAAGGCAGCGGATGGAGCAGCTGTCATCAGCAGGAAAAGATCAATTCATGTGGATATTGTAAAATGTAAATGTGCCGTAGATGCTCAGAAGAAAGTCGCCACACCTTGTGTTTTAGTGACACGGAAGAGTAAGAAAGGAGAGAGCTTCAAGTATAGTCTTCTCACACTGAGCAACTCAAACCGATTGGAGCCCTGCATTGAGTTTAAACTCACTTATCAAATGAGGGAGTCTGTGTCCATCCTCCAAGGCCCCACGGTGTTGTGGACTCATGCTGGTAATGTCTTCTATACATCTTTGCAGGCAGGGGAGGTGAGACAGATACCCATTCAGTTTTCCCACAGTGTTATTGGAGAACTCCCCCTCCACAAAGGACAGCTATTTATTCTTGGACAGCAAAATGAAAATAATCAGCTCACGAACCAAACTCTGGGCTATTTTGTTGAGAATGGACATACGTTTGATGGCACTATGATTTTACCTCACCCTTACATTTGCATCACACGGTGCATCTTGGTGCTCTCAGCTGAAAAAGTGGATAGTGTGCTGAAATCTGCTGTGGTTGCAGCGACTTCTAACCAGCAAATCGTGTATTTCGAGAATGGAATCGTAAAAGACACATGTCAGCTCCCCTTCCAACAGCCTGAAGATATTCAGTTGGTCAACACTGGAAGGAATGGCTGCCTGTTTGTCATATCATTTCACCAGGGGCATGTTTGCGCTGTGTGGAAGGAAACATTTCAGGTATGTAAAAAGTGGGGGTTCACTATCTAAGGAATACTTGTCTTTTCTTTTGCTATCTTTCATCCAGTTTGCGCATTTTTAATAAGCCTGCTTTGTTAAACTCTCTTCTCCAGATAGCCTCCCACTGGTCAGGTGTCAGCTCAATGCATGTGGATGACTTCCTGGGATGCGGAACAGACCAGTTGCTATTGGTTTTTAAGGATGAAGGTGTAACAGGGCAGCTCCTGGGCAATTTCCTCATCACTGACCTCTGTGGTATTTCATATTCTGTAAGGCATATGTCATGAACCAGAGTTTGACATTTTATAGTGCATTTTTCTTTGATAAAGTGCATATGTGACAGAGATCAGAATGACTTATTAAAAATACACGTTTTCAGAATGGACAGGACACTGGAGCACCAAATCGATCTCCTCCAGCAGAGAACTATCTGCTCACTCTTCAAGCCTTAGAGTCCAGACTACAGGTGAACATTTATAAACTATTACTGGAGTGACAACACAAGTCTTGTAATGCTTAACAGCAACATTGCTCATTTTATAGAACATCGCCATCTTTCTACATACATTAGTCATATAGTGATGTGTATCTTTGTCAGAAAAATATCGTGTTAATTCAGTGATAATGAATGATTGAATCCATAACCCCAGCCCTTTTTATTCCTCATAATCAATGACCTGATGATGGTATTTGTATGAGATAACGACCTATATTCCAGTTTCCAAAATATTCTGTCAATCAAATCTGTCATCTAGAGTGGATTGACCATGCTTCAGGAGCTTCAAAGAGAAGTGAGAGTGAAGGAAAGAGTCGTGCAGCAGTCGGTCCAAGCCCTTAATGACGCGGTCTCAGAAAGAGAGCCTATTCTGGCGGAGCCTGAGCAGGTAATGTTAATGTAAGAAAATATACAACCTTTACTTTCTGCTAAATGGCATGTGTTGTGTCACAGTGTTTAGCTATATTTTAGAGGGCTGGGTGGTGTTTGTAAAGGGGATCAAACCAGCAACTCATGAGGCTGAGGTACCGTTCCTACAGGCGCTGAGGTACCGTTCCTACAGGCGCTGAGGAAGCAATGCCAAATGTGTGCAATGAGAACAAATGCCACAAATGTTTCCTTGTTTTGTCTACTTTATGTCTCATGATGTCATTTTAATTATTTAAAATCTTTTTGTGGCGGTTTTGTGAAGTGGTTATGAGCCTTGCTTAACTTCTAACTGGTGGCCTTACTGACATAAGAAACACCCACAGCAAATGTTGTATATGGCCCTAAACAAAATTCCATGAAAAGCAAATGCTAGGGATGATTATCCTGTATTATGACAGAAAGTATCACTTCCCAATTCTCTGTGTTTTCAAATAGCATTTTAAAAGTCCACTGCGTTTGTACCAAATAGACTGTTGTTCAAATTGAAATGTCTGACAGAAACTGCTATTGCTGTCAGTGCTGTCACACACTTGTCATTGCTGATTATAGTCTTTGCACTTTCTGTCCAGGAAGGCCTCATTGCTCTGTGGGATTCTGATGAGTCAAAAGATGAGGCCTTGGATGACAAGATGCAAGACATGCCAGCAATGTCTTCAAAACCTCAAGTTGACAAGCTCTGGCATCGCATTGCTGAGGACCGAATGGTTGTGGGATTGATACTGACGACTGACAGCTCTGTGTAAACACCATTTGTTTTTTAATTGAAGTGAATTTTATAGATTTTTCTGTGTGAAGAATAAGAGATCTTTATGAGCCGCGGCATCAGCCTTCCAAAATTTCCGACTGAACATGACATTATCTAAACACTTGATAGTGATCCCTCTAAAAAAAACACATCCACATAATGGGTTCTTCTGGTTGAGTGGGTCCATCTGTGTATGGTAAATATACAGGCGATATTGATATGACGCTCCATCTACAGTATTAGGCAAGTGCGAAGTACTGCTGACCAGCTGTCACCGTATCATTGATGCCTGATTAGATTTGTCAGAACTACAACTTTGTGGTGCCAGATCTTGTTGAGTAAATCACATCTGTGAGGTAAAACTTTTCCTTTTCCTGAAAGAACTGAGAGTTTTTGCATTTTGCGATCAACGAGGCAGTTTTATAAAGAAACTTAATGCAAAATGTCTGTTAAGGAATATCAATAATGAATTAAGGATGTTTTTTTTTTGTTTGTTTTTTTTGCATTTTTGATTGCCCCTGAACTTAATATGAATTTCACAAGCCAGCTGCATGGTGGCTAGGTTGTCACCATGGCAACAAGTTTTTAATAACATCTCCAAGCTCCTTTAGTGGGAACAAGAAGCTATCAGATTCCTCCATTCACCTGTTCCTGTTTTTTTATTTGAGAACATTTGAAGGAAAACTACTTCTGGCATGACTGCCTCAAGAGCCTGTACAGTGCATTCAGAAAGTATTCAGACCCCTTCACTTTTTTCACATTTTGTTATGTTGCAGCCTTAAGCTAAAATCATTTAAATTATTTTTTTTCTTCATCAATCTACACTCAATACCCCTTAATGACAGAGCAAAAACAGAATGTTGGACACTTTTTGCAAATTTATTAAAAAGGAAAAACTGAAATATTACATTGACATAAGTATTCAGACCATTTGTTATGAGTCAAGTCAATTAGCGCCAATTCACAACAAAAGGTATCTCAATGCACTTTTCAAATAGAGGAGGTCTAGACCTTCTCTATTTGAAATTCCCAACTAGAGCACTTGAGATTTAGCTCAGGTGTCTCCCATTTCTCTCAATCATTTTAAGATGTTTCTGCACCTTGATTGGAGTCCACCTGTGCTAAATTCAACTGATTGGACATTATTTGGAAAGACACACCTCACAGCTGAAAATGCATATCAGAGCAAAAACCAAGCCATGAGGTGGAAGGAACTGCCTGCAGAGCTCAGAGACAGGACTGTGTCGAGTCACAGATCCTGGGAAGACTACAAAATATTCCTGCTGCACTGAAGTTTCCCAAGAGCACAGCGGGCTCCATAATTCTTAAATGGAAGAAGTTTGGAACAATCAGGACTCTAACTAAAACTGGCTGCCGGGCCAAACTGAGCGATTGGGGGAGAGGGTCTTGGTAAGAGAGATGACGGAGAACCGGATGGTCACTCTGGCTGAGCTCCAGAGATCCTGTGTGGAGATGGGAGAAACTTCCAGAAGGACAGCCATCACTGCAGCACTCCACCGATCTGGGATATATAGGGGGGTATCCGCCGGAAGCCTCTCCTCAGTTAAAGTTTCCATCAAAGCACCAAAAGGACTCTGACTGTGAGAAACAAGATTCTCTGGTCTGAAACCAATGGTGAAGCGTGGTGGTGACAGCATCATGCTATGGGAAAGTTTTTCAGCAGCAGGGACAGCAAGACTGGTCGGGGTTGAGGGAAAGCTCAACGAAGCAAAGGCCCAAGGTTCACCTTTCAGGGATGGCTCCGTGAATGTCCATGAGTGGCCCAGCCAGAGCATAATCAAATATCTCCAAGGATACCTGAAAATGGCTGACAACAGATGGGCCCCATCCAGCCTGACGGAGCTGGAGAGGATCTGCTGAGAAGAATGGCAGAAAATTGAATTTAAACGATTTTAGCGACAACATAACAAAATGTGAAAAAAGAGAAGGGATCGGGAGACTTTCTGAATGCTCTGTATGTGATTGGTGCACTTGTACTGCTGGTGTCATTTCACCACTTAGAGATATCAGTGTTGTTAATCAGTTTACAAACAGTCGCACATTCACTCACACACAGTCTGTAGTTTTGTATCTGATTACCCGCCGTCCACGTGATATCTGATTGTTAGTGATGTGTTATTTTTGTTGCAGACCAGTGGCCAGTGTGAGCTTATCCATCCTGACAGAGACGGGCCAGAGCTCAACGCCCGAAGTCATCCAGACCCAGAGCCAAGTGCTGTGGCTCTCCACACCCTGCCCCTCATCATCATCCTCCTCCTCTCCCTATGCCTCCTCGTTCCCAGAGCCCGCAGCCAAAAGAAGCAAGCAGCACAACACCGGTAGACCCGATGATCTCAACACATGCAGACTGGCTGTGACTGCTGTGACCAAGCTGACTCCTCTGTTGAACTCTGGCTGTGTCAAGTGCCGTGTCATGCTCCATTACGTCCAGAGACAAGATGCTTTTTCCCTCATGAGCAACCCAACACCGGTTGTCCTGCACTGTGGTCAAGTTGCTCTAGACATCAATGGTGATTTCCAAACCCAATTGTTGAAAAACCCCAAACTCAAAACAGGTAAAATCACAAACACCCTACGACTTGAGATTTTAATTTTGACACAAGTGGATGTTCATTATTGTCTCCTTTTTGTGCCCAGATGAGGTTAAAGAGGACTTGCTGAGTCTGTTGGCAGTGCTGGATCGCTGGGTCTTCCATATAGACTCCCCTGATCACAGCTTAGGTGACATAGACGGCTGGATTCAGAAAAGAGTGGGTTGTGAGAGGATAGAAGTGAGCCCTCAGTATCTACTGTTACATTCTTCGGGACCACCAGCTCTCATGCTGCTGCGCTGGCATCAGATAACCCCTTTCCAGGGGGAACTGTCTGTCCACTCCAGGTAAATCATTTTTATTTACAGATACCAGTGAGATGGCTGTATTATTGACCTCAGAGTTGTAGGTGTTGTTGGTTTTGATAGTACTGGGTTTTGGCCATAATCATAGTATCAGTTCATAAAGGATAACGGTGGATTTATTTTTTTTTTATCTTAAAGTGTGGATGTTTCCTGCAAATAAAGAAAGTTTCTGTTTACATTTAGTGTTACTTACCAAAATCCATTGTGTCTAAGGTCTACAAGTTATCGAAAACCACACTCCACAGAGTATTTTTAAGTCTTGATTTTTCCATTATCTTCATATAATTTTTTGTGTTTTTTTTTTTTTTTTATGAAGGGCTTCCTTTAGTTTGTATAATTTTAAATATTATAAGCTGCAATTTTTCAATTCTTTTGCAAACTTTAATGTTACTGCTCATTGTATTGGTTCAAACACTGTTGCCAGGGACTCTCTTGAATAATTCAGTTTTATTCAATGTAGCTAAAAAAGCTAGTTCTGCAAGTAGAAGTATGTACTGTTCAATTTATATTAATATATTCAAAGTTGAAGATGACCAGGATGGATGTCAGTGTGATATTCCACTGAATTAAGATTCTCTGCCAAGCAGAGAACTTAAAATTACAAATCCTGCAAATAAACTCTGAACAGGTAGCAGGGTGTGAAGCAGATGATAAATGACATGAATTATAAAGAGATATGAAGACATGTAATGTTTTTTTCTCATTTATTATAAGATGTATTATGTAGTAACATGCACAATCTGGCTCTGTTCTTCCTTGGCAGCCAGTTACAGATGCTCCAGTTCCTGGACTCTTTCTTGGGTTACATCCCCGTGTCCTGCTCCATCCAGCCTGTCAAAGGTACAAGAGAACAGGGTGCAGCGCAGATATTTTCTTTGGCACTGGAAAAAGAGGTGGTGTCACTCAGAGAGTGTGTGTCATTGCTTCTTTGTGAAAAAGAGGAGGATGAGAAGACGAGGAGCCCTGGGCGCGATGACACACCTGAGCCAGGTACTGTGGAGGGGCTGCAGAGGTGTAGAGAGGCGTGGCAGCGGGATGTGGAGATGAGTAGGATGAGGTTGAGCCCCCTGGTGGATGTTGAGAGGTATCGTAAGATGAACCTAAGCATGTCCAAAGTCCAGCTTGATGGGGATTTGGCAGCTCTCTTGGAAATACAGAGAACTTTGCTCCACTGATATGCTACCGACATAGTTATTGTTAGAAGTCATCCAATCACCGACATACGTATTAATGGAAAAAGCCATTGTGTCATGTCTAATAACTGAGAAAAGACCCCCGTTGCTACCTTGGTTATGTCCTGAGCTGAACCGTGTGTGCCTGCTCTCTCAGAGAGCCTCTTGGGTTCATATTTTTGAGTGTCTGTTGCTGTGTAGAGCCTTAGCCTATTTCCATTGGATCACCTCTTGGGTGTCACAACCTTAATCAGACACTGATGCGGTACTGCATCTCTGCTCAGCTTATTCTTCTGTTTATATCCCTTTAGACCGTCAGTGTTCGAAAATGCTCTTTTACGTCTGTTGTTGCTGCTGCAGTGTGCTCTTCAGTAGGAGACAGAGACCATTTTCATCCTTGAGTGAGAAACTATTTGTGTAAAAAATAAAGACAACCGATGACAGTAGAGCAAGGGGTTATACATTTGCTCACTGGCTGTAGTTGACTGAAAGCTTTTAGTGGTATTTCCTCTCATGGTTCAGTTATTTTCCTGTGAAACGATGTAAATAAAACACTTCTTTGGTGCTGTTGCTCCTATGACGCTGCACAGGCTGTTAGTGCTGTAAGTCAAAATGCCATTTGTCCAAGCAAACATCGAATCTTACTTAACAGGACCTAGTCTTAGTTGGATACAGAAGGTCTGCAGCAGCTTGACCCGTAGTATTTGCTAAAATTGATTTTTTTTTTTCCCCCTATCCTAGAGGGGGCTGAAAAACGAAGATGTTCATTTCAGGTGCATTTTGCTTGTTCTACTCCATGTGTTTATGGAACTTACTCAGGCGGAGATCCACCACCCCTCTTTTACTACTTTAATGTCTCTGCTTCATTGCACATAACAGCTTCCACTAGACTCACTGCCACAGGTCTCCAGTAAACATAGCTGTAACATAATTACTACAGATTTCAGTATTTCCATCAGCTATTCCCAAAATGTTATTTTATAATAGTAATGCTGCTATGAGATGATAAAACACTATAAAAGTAAGAAATGTTTTTTGATGTGTTAGAATGAAAATAAATCTCTTTTCAGCTCAGTTAGTTTTTGCTCACAAAAGACTTCACAATCCTTTTTTTTGTTTTTGATGTGAGACAAACACCTCTCTCAAGGCAAGCGATGAAGAAGAATTGTCCTGTGCAGTAAATAACACCAGTAAATGGCCGGGGGGGGTAGATCACATGTGAAAAGGAAAATTCATCTGTATTGGTGTTCCCCTAGAGCCCCAACTGCCACCCAGAGTAAAATATATGTTTTGTCATCCCATTATTGCCTGTTAAGTTCTATTAACTCTGAATGGTGGAAGTAGACTGCAGGTTTTCTACAACAACATCTCGGACAAACATACAAACATCTCAGACATGGTGAAAACAAAATCACCTCATCTAGTTTGTTAATGTGACTTACAGACAAATTGACGATAGGCAGATTTCTGCATCTTTTGACACTTCTGCAGCTGCCAGCTGTCGACTGTGACTTTAGTATGGCCGCCTATTTATGCCAGGAAAAGAAAGGAGGAAAAAAAAAAACGGACAAAAAGCTAGTCATGATTTAAAAAAATGCTCATGGTGAGTGAATAGTAAGTAAAAATTATGAGATAAAAAGTTAAATCAAAGTAAAAAAAGAATAACAAATCAAAACATTTCGTGTTTATTTCCTATCTAAAAATGACACTTTTTATCTCACAATGTTGTTTTAGTATTTCATAATATTTAATTGCTATCTCATAATTTGAAATGAACTGACACATTTTGGTATATAATTATAATAATAATTAATATTTGAAGACCCACATTTACTGATCATATAAGTGTTCATATTCATAATTAAAAGGTTACAGTTTCAGATAAAAATTCAGGATTTAATGTCTTGCTGAGCTGATGATACTTTTTTATTGCTTTAATATTATTAAGTTAAATTTAGATGTAATCCAAATTTGCAATTTCATTTTTAATGGTGGGTGGACATTTGAACCACAGCTTGTGCCTTTTTAATAACATCAAGTTGAGTCATCCATAACAATGAATGCCACTGCTAAGCCATGTTTATATTGATACTGTATGACGAGGGCACTGGTCTGGTCTTTGCCTGCAGTTGACTGTTATTGATTGGGGTCACAGGGTTTCCTCCTTTGGACTCTGGAACTCAGTGGGTCAACCAAACAGGGTTGGAGGACATTGATTATATCTACAGCATAATGAACAGTGCACACACCACATACAGACATGCCACATAATAAACATGATTCTATATGCAGGGAGCTCCCATGTGAGGCAACACTGGTTCAAAGACAGAAAATCCTCATGAGTTAGCAACATTTAAATTGAATGTTACCATATTTAAATTATTTAATCGTGAAGCTCTAGGACATCTCACCAAGTGTTATATAATTACATCTATAAATACTAGTATTTGTTGAGGTTGTGCCTTTTGCTTATCACAAAGCAACACATTTTTATTAAGCCCTGAGGCATAATACTACACTAAACGGTACACACAAGCTGAATTATACTTATTTGATAATGCCCGGCTAATAATTTATACCATTTCTCACCATGTGAACATTGAATACGCAGGCTGTTGAGCTCGATTCAAAAAACAAATTCTCAACACAATGTCCACTCACCTTGTTCCTAAAGCTTCCAACCACACCCTGTGGCTTTTTCTCAGCAGACAGCTGCTCAGTTGTCATGGAGATAGTTTGGTCGAACTGAAGTTGTGGCTTTCAGATGTGGTTACATTTTAAAACGGCCTCTGAAGTTTTATTAACTCACGGGGCACACAGTTCTCGGTGTGAATTCATTGACACTTGCTTCTCACGAGGCTACCTTGAGCTAATAAAGGAAAAGTGCGGAGATCAGTGCAACCGGTCTGCAGATGATCACACGTCAACCCGCAGCGTGTCTGGGGCTGGAGTGCCACGTGTCTCAATGTACCGCTTTTGGTGCAGCATACATAATATAGATACCACAATTACACACACACACACACACACACACACACACACACACACACACACACACACACACACACACACACACAGTGCTTGTTTTGCTGTTTGAAGAGTGCCAGGGAAGCATCTGAATATACACAGTCAAAATTATGTTTTGATTATGTAGTGCAATATGTGTATTCAGGCATAGGAGATACTTTTGGAAAAATCATGCACCAGTGTTCTTAACTTCGTTAATGTCCTGCTTTTCTCTCACACTAGCCCTATCAATTGCTGTGCAGTTGCTATGGCAACCCCCATTTCTTGCCTCTCTCTGTCTCTCTCTCTCTGTCTCTCTCAGACCTCTCAAAGCAGCCTCCCTAAACCTTAATGAATGAGGGAAAGTTGTTTCCCTCTTAAACACCATTATAAGCTGCAAATAATGTTCCCCTCATAAGCCGTCATTCTAAATTTGATTGCATAAAGGCTTGTTGCATCCTTGCATATTCAAACAGCAATAATAATGGATCATGATGTAAGGCTGTGTCGGTGAAATGGATGGTATTTCCATGTGAGGATTAGTATTATTGATTAGTTTATAATCCCTGTGTTTTGAGCATTAAAAAAAGCAGTTGGATTATTCATGCAGCCTTCGCAATAAGCCTACCACAGGCCATGTATTCATCTTTAAAACAAATAAAGGTTGATGGATCCTGGCATTACCCACACTGTGGTAATGAATAGCGTCACTGGGTGGATAATGGCATTACAGGACATATATCTGAATATCGAGAACCGATGTGGTCACTCCTCTCTCTTTATTGATTATATATATTGGTAACAACAGGTGGGAACGGTGTAAGAAAAATCTTTATTACCTCGTGTATATATCTATTACAGTTGTCCTTTCTTGTATGTGAGCACCAGGCCAGTATTTTCCATTGAACTGGTTGGCGAGCCCCAGCTGATGGAATCTCCACGCTACAGTGTGAAGTCCATTATCATGCATTAATGGAAACCCACAGTCAGATCATATCTGTGTCACCCCAAGCCACCCACTGATCCACAGCATGTGTCATCACCCTGACTTATGGGCTTGGTAAAGAGCATAGAGCAGTGTTTGTCATTTTCTTTGATCTGATCTGCAACCAGGCGCAAAAAGCATTCTCATGTGTTTGTGCCTCACTTGATAGGTAATTTTTTTTTTCTTGAAAGGCATCCATCTTTTTCGTTTTGTATATGAGAGGAAAGCAATATATGGTATAATCTTATCTCAACTATTGCATGTAAATATAACACAAAGCCAAGTCTTTAACCTTACATATAACAGGAGAGGTGGAAATAAAGTAAATATTGTGCACAGTCAATTTTATTGATGTACAGGCCAGTAAATCTTCACCACAGTATATCAGGAGTGCAAGGACCATTAGCTGCTCTGTACTATGAATGTTACGCAGGTCTGTCTTCGACTGTCGAATCCTTCTACAAACATACGTCGCCATCCAGCAACAAACAGGCCAAGTGAAGGGAAACAGTCCACAGAGGTTGAAGAAGAATACAGAAAGCTTTTTTTTCTCTTTTTTTTTTTAGAAACATAACCTTTCCTCCATTACAATAAATATTTCATCAGACTAAATCTACAAAAACATAGTCTCAAACTCTAAAAGCATACCTAAGATACCTGGAGTATTTACCTGGAATATAAATGAATTCATGTGGTTATGGGCATATGACGACATTGAGTAATGCAGTGCATGTTCACAGTTTGTAGGCTTACATATACATTTGCTCAAAATTGGCCTTTATACTTTATGAACCTAGCCTGTGAAATATATGAATTTATTTAATAAATTACTTTAGAATGAAAAGGAAAATTAATGACTTTCAAAACATCTGAATTAACTTACATTGGTTTTTAGGTGACATCAGTTGTCCATGTATATGATTTATAATACACTTAGAGAAAAAGGAAACGACACGAAGTACCTTTGGATGTCTGGCCACAGGTAGAAAAGCTCAAACGGTGCATTCGGCTCTGATAGACCACTAAACAAGAGGAGATGCTTGAAAAAATAGAGAAGCATAGTACTTCATCTCACCAAATCTTTTGATATCTAAGGCCTCAGGTATTTCATAAAAATGCAGTATCCAATTCCCAATTCCAGATTTTCATCTGCTTTGTTCACGCTCATGCCTGAGACGTGTGCTGCTGCCTAACGTTTGAAAGATGCATCTGCACGTGCTTTCTGCCTGTATATTTGAGACGTTTGTCGCTGTATTTTGTATAAACACAAGAAGTGCCGTGACAATAATACACTATAAAACAGTCTTAAACATCCTTGATAAGAAAGACCCCTTTTTGCAATCACAAAAGGTCTTTGAGGGCCTGACTAAGCTACCTTACAGTTACAAATCCATGGAATGTTTCTTTGTTCCTTGTTTGTTCTGATGCCAACGCAGCACTGATTTCAAAAAATTTTGGTCCGTCTTCTCCAGCATGTTACTAAGCCTTGAGTTAAAACCGTTATTCCAGATTCTTTAGGAAATATTATGCAGCAGTACAACAACAAAAAAAAAACATCTGTGCCTCAAAAACTCTTCATGTTATCAGAACATGAGCATTACTGTATGATGCATGAACATTATACATTATCCCTGAAAGAACATCGCCATCATCACCATGGTGCCTCTCAATGCACAGTCTCCCATCTCATCTCACTGTGCTTTCTGAGTATTTCTCAATCTGAGAAATGAAAAATAAATGTTATTTGTCGAGGGTAAAGTCTTTACTTCTTGTGGATGTCCTCGTGCCTGATGATCTTGTAGGTAACCCAGTAGAAGACGTTGAAGATGAGGAAGGCCAGAGGAAAGGCAGCCCTGGAGATAGTGTCTATCCTCTTGGCTCTGTCCACAAACTTCTTCCTCATGGTGTCTATGTCTTTTGGGACTGACGGTTGAGGGTTTGGAGCTGGAGCAGCGTTCTTAACAGCTGAGCCATCCTTCGTTGGCAGACACTGGGTCATATTGTAGCCAGTAAAATTAAAGCGGCCTTCACGCATATCCTCATCCTGAAAAAAACATATGCACATGTGGACAGAATGACCTTACTTAGTGTTTTTTTTTTCAGCTTTGATACTTTACTTGTTAATGGTAAATGGGCTGCACTTGTCTAGTGCTTTTCAACCTTAACAAATAAAGCCCTTTATAGTTTGCCTCTCATTCACCCCTTGCACACAGTGTCTTGCTCAAGGACAGTTCAACATATGTACAGGAGGAGCCGCGGATCAAACAGCCAACCCTGCAGTTAATGTATAATCTGCTCTACCGCCTGAGCCGCAGTCGCCCAGTGGCCACAGCCAAAGTGTTACTGCAGTGCAGTGAATTTACATGGACATTAATCATGAGATATTACAAACACTTTTAAATAAGAAAAAAAAAATCCCCAATATAACCTGATGCACTTACAGTGACTGCTTAGGGGATGAATCTTAATTCAGGCAAGTCATAACCATGTTGCACTACTTCAGTATCCCAACAAGCATCTATACAACCATGTTAGCAGCTCTGAGGCTGGAGTTAGCCACAGAGCTGCTTTGACCTACATGCTATCGTCAGCCACAATGACAATGCTAACATGGTGGTGTTTAGCAGGTATTGTGTTTATCATTACAATACAACACAAAGTACAGCTGAGGCTGCTGTGAATCTTGATCTTCAGTTTAGTTTTGCAGGTTTTTGATCATACACCAAACTGAAGATGGTGTTAGATGATGGTTGCCATATTATTTTAATCTGTTCTGTACAGAACCTCTATTGCATGTCAGTCCTTGAAGAGGGATCCCCCTTCTGATCTTTATTGTCTGTTCTGCACTCCCTGAGCCCCCTGGATGCTGTATAGATTGTAAAGCCCTTGGAGGCAAATTTTGCAATATTGGTCTATATAGATAAAATTGACTTGAAATTTGTCAAAAGTCACCCGTCTGATGTTGAGATATTTCAATGCATAAGTGAAAACTTTCACCTGTTGATATTGCTAAAGGAAAAAGTCAGAGGATCACCACGTCATTAGGATTCATCTTGTGGTTGGACTCATACAGACCATACATCTGTACAAATCATCTGTACAAAAGTTAATGGCAATCCATTCATTAGTTGACGAGATATTTCACTCTGAACCGGTTGGTACAGCTGACCAGTCTACATCACCACACCTCTATTGTGGCTTAAAAGTTAGATAACAAGCAGAGGCCTCTTAAAGTCTTTTAAAGCCTACCTTGTGATTCCTCCTTTGTCTTCGCCTCAGGCGAAGGAACTCTTTCTGTTGCCTGGAGACAAAATTAACCCCAGCATATTCTAGCAATGCAGCAAATACAAAGAGCAGACACACAGCCATCCAGATATCAATGGCTTTCACGTAAGAGACCTGGGGGAGAAAACAAATTTCCTTTGTTAGATCCTGCAAGGTAACATCAGCTAACAGCTCACATGCAATATGAATTAGTGCTTTAACTTGATATTGGTTGATTTTTTTTTTTTACCCTTCCCTATTCTTTTTGATTCCTAGATCTGCTATATTTACCACGTGATTTGCACTCACTGATTCTGTTTTTTCTCTTTATTTTACTCATTATGACAGTTAACTTCTAAATGATTATGATTAAAGGGGGTGTTTGTTAACAGGAATATCAAAGCTGCCAGTAATATCAGAGATCGCATGGCCATAAACAGTGGGAAATAATTGCTGATTTAATTACCGAAAGAAAGAGAAGTGTAGCATTGGTTTTGATCTGTTTCTTTTGAGAAAGGGAGGATGAAGTCGAAAGCCTTAACTACTCATCAGCGTGACCTCCTATCTTCATGACAGCTGATTAGCATGTGGAGAAAACAACTCAGCTTTATGAGGGCACTTTAGGCATATTGAGTTATTGTTTTCTTGAATCAAAGCTCTCAAAGGCTCTCTTTAAATATTTATCAGTATACGTGTCTTTCATGTGAGAATCTCTGTTGTGGCTCAGACCTTAATGTGCTCAGCTGCAGATTGATACGTGGAGAGAGACTGATCATAAAGATCTGACACTTGATGCCTGTAGTATCCTTCGTGAAATATGTGCAAGGCAATTTACCCTGATTGAAAATAAGCTGGCACCATCTTCCGCTGCTGTTGGTAATGTACACATGCTTTAGATGACAGCAAATTGATTACTGTAACTGAAATGTTAAAGGTTCTGTAAACGAGATCTTACACAATACTACAGCAGCAAACATCTATTTTCTCTGTAAAGAGATAGTGGAGTAATGGCGTCCTGAATAGAAAACGATCACCCCCCTCCTCAAACTTAATCTGAACTTCTCTGGTCTTTGTTTTGGTTGCCGGGATGGCAACGCATGCTTGTTAGTGCATGTATGTGTGCATGTTAAAGCATGTGAGTCCCTCCCTGTTAAACCGTTGGTTCCCCCCCGCGTTTAATACACAGGGACTGCCACATGTGAAATGGCACCTTGCAGTCACCTTCCAGGATTTTCCTCCATTGAACCACGGTTTTGGTCTAAAAGATCTCCAACAAAGAAAGAGATAAGGCCAGAGCACAGGTGGACTGGCTGCTGGGACTACTGGTTCTAAACGGTCGGCCGCTGGACTGTCAAAACATCTCTAAAGTTTAAAGTTTTTACCGGCTCCATCAGTGTCATTTGTGTGGCCAATTTCAGTGGATAAGTCCAAGGCTGAATTTCTTTCTCAGCCCGACCATGGAGCCAAAACAGGTCTGGCTTCATCAAGAAGGAGAACTCTATGAGCTGCTAAAGGGCTGCAGCTGGACTCGGAGCTAGCTTTTCTTCTCCTCGATGCGCAAGTAACTTGATGGCTGCATAATGTTACCTGTCTGTTTTCATTAGTGACTGGCTACAGAAGGCGTGATAACATTATCTAACTTAGTGTTACCCATATTATGAATTTGTTCAGCAAATGTTGCTATTCCTAGCTGGCTTACTGACAGTTTTTCTATGGAGCATTTGACGGGAATGCTAGCATGGGCTAATGGTTGTGAGAGGATTGTATTTTGTTGGCTCTCGGTTACACTGGATAACTTTATTCAGTTGTGATTCAGTTGTGCCTCTTATTGTGTGTTTAGTGGCCACTTTCACTGGGCTTCGTGACACCTTGCTGAACGAGAAGCCGACAAAGCTTTTGTTTTAGTCTAAGATGCTGGTGGTCTAGAGCAACGGTGAGCAGTGGCAATCATTTACAGAAACTCTCTTGCAATGTACTTCAACCACATATCATTTCATTCATTTGATTCATTGATGGTTTGGATACATTTTGTCATATTGTTTGTCTTTATATTTGCCAGGGATATGAATCCATCCTCCATCTGATTACTCTTGCTTTCCAAGTTCACTTGGACCTTAAGGTCCCTGTAACTTCATATATTTACATGTAATAGAGACCCTGTAGGTCTGTAAATTTCCTGACTTACACCATTTGTTTTTAATAAACCACGGATAAAGGCTTTTCTTAATCTTATAGTTTTAGTTTTCATTGATAGTTTCTTAGCTAAATTTTAGCTCCATAATACCTTTACAAAAGTCGCAGACATTGATTAAAACATATCCTAATATAGTTGCCAACCTTTCGTGTCGGGGCTATCGCCAGATAATCTAATTCAATCATACTAAGATCTTTTACATGTGACAAAATGGTGACATTTCTACAATCCATGTAGAGTTGCAGATAAATGTCAACTTAAATTCTTAAATTTCTCCTAAAAGTTGCCACAAAACTCTACACACAGCATATTTCAACTCTAGTTATCGCAGTTTTGGTCCTTGCAATGATTTGTCCCTAACCTTTAACTGTGAAACACTTTTAAGCAAGCAGTTAATAAACATCTGAATATATGAGTGACCAAACTTGATTTAAATATATATACTACAATATATAAACATATACAATTTCTAACAAATGTCTGTATTGGTGCCTGCATTTATATACTCTCTTTACATTGTGTTCTACCAGTCGAGGCTTTTATGTGCTTTGAATAAATTAGACCTGTATTAGTGCCACAAGTTTACCAGTCCTGCTGTAAAGAGAAAGAACTGTGGTTTACCTTTGGAAGAGAAGCTCTAGAGCCCGAGCTTTGGGTGGTCATGGTTAGCACAGTGGTGATGCCCAGTGCCACTCTGGCAGGAGCAGCATCCATATTGATCCAAAAAGACACCCATGAGAGGATGACAATCAGGAGGGAAGGAATGTACATCTGGATCAGATAGTAGCCCATCTGGCGCTCGAGATGGAATTTAACTTCAATACAGGTGAATTTACCTGTTCAACAGCAAGGAACACAAACACACTTCAGCCACCACACCGGGAGGAATGTTAGCTGAATGAAGTCTGTGTGTGTGTGTGTGTGTGTGTGTGTGTGTGTGTGTGTGTGTGTGTGTGTGTGTGTGTCCTCTGACCAGTGTTGTAGTGTTTGGTACAGTAGCCCAGCTCCTTCTCTTCCCTCATGATGAACTGAGGCAGGGTGAGCCCCTCTGACACCTGCACTGCACCGTTCTCCAGCCACTCAAAGATCAAGTCATTCATGGTGTAGCCAACTAGAGACAGAAGAGAACATAAGATGAATCAAAACTGAGACACTCAGTAAAAGCTCACTGAAGAAACTGCAGTGACAAAACCGTGAAAAAGTCAATCCTTACAACTTTCCAGCTGCATTGTACAAGTTTGCACATCCATCGGAAAGTTCTTCAGGTCCATCGGGCATGACAGAATGAGAGTCAACCTGTGATGTGAGACAAAGTCGTACAGTAAGATACAGACTACACCAAGGAATACATGTTTGATTCTGACAGAAATATGCTTTAAAACTTGAACTGCTGAGTCGACACATGGATTGAAAATAATTTGCTTGAAAAATGAAATTACAGTTTTTTGTAATCTCAGTATTGTGCTTCTTTCTCCTGTGTGATAGCCTCTGACACATCATGTAGGATTCCCTTCAGCAGGTTCCTATCACACTTTCATTACTGCAACTTATTGTCTCTTTGATGCATTGTGGCCCACAGTCTGTTCACTCTGTTATTTTTCTCATGAATGGAGAGAGCGGCTAACCGCCTCTCATCTCTCACGTTGACCCTCTCTGCCTCCACACCTGAGCTCCCCTGAGCCTTGAGCTGCTCTTTAAATGGACTCAGAATTGATCTGCTCTGTATCGTATCACTGCAGCGAAAATTGAATGCTGTGTGCGATTGAAGTTGTATTGAAATTAAATGAAACATATTTTCATATCTTATGCTGAATTTTGCTCAAGATTTGTGCTGATAAGCCTTAAAAATGCCATCCATTGTGATCTGGTTGCATGTTTCACAGTTTTCCGCAGTGTCTATATGGATATGGATATGGATATGGATATGGAGACTAACAAGTAGAAGGATTCCCTTTTTTTTCCTTCGCTTTTGGTTCTATCTTTGCTTTGGATTCTCAACAATGCCCTCTTGCAATCAGTGTTCCTTTATTAAAAATCTACATTGCACATGGGGATGTACTGTAGTTCAGTGAATTATGCCATTTCAAAGGAGAGATCATAATGCGATAAAATCCATTTAGCACTACGCTTTAGATTGACAGACTTTGATGTTTGAGAGGAAATGTAAGAAAAGCAATAAGTGAACGTGTCCTGGGGCGATCTATGCATCAGAGCTTTTGCTTCTCTGTAGTCTCATCTTTCACTCCACAGATTCCTACCTCCGCTACAGCACTGCAAGGCCCAGATGCTGTAAACTACGGTTGCAACTAACAATTCTTTTCATTACCGACTGATAAACGGATCATTTTCTTGGTTAATAACTTGGTCTGGAGAACATCAGCACTGACAATTGCCCATCACAATTCCCCAGAGCCCATGGTGACATCTTGAAATATCAGTTTTTGTGCAAAAAGATTTTCAGCTTACTATTATAGAAGAAAACTGGAAACATTGAAGCTAGAACCGGTGTCATTTTTAATGCTTTCGTTTAAAACAACACGTTCAACACATAACCTGATACTGTAGAGGACAGTCCCATCCTTAAAAATCCTCAGCAGCTTGTTGTCTGTGGTGACATCATGGAAGTTGGCTCCTTTCTCATTGGCAAAGAAGAGGTCAGGCTTCCATATGGAGTCCAGCATGGACGGGTCCAGGTCGAGGGAGGAATCTGGGTATTTGCTATACGCCAGCCGAGGGTCATTCCACTTCTGCCGCAGGAAGATGTTCACTCTGTAATCCTGCAGAGATGACAAGCAGCTTTGCATATTTTGTAGTGTGGTGATTGGGGTTATGAGAAAGCATGCCGGCGATGGGGCATCAGTCATCAGTATCGTTTTTTTTTTATGTCATATAACTGTCGTTTTGATAAGGTGAATAGGAAAATTGCATTGGTCAGCCTACATCTGCATGATTACTCTAATACAGTAAAATACATCCATTATAAAATAATGATAATAAATTAATAGAACAAGCAAGCAACTATACCAATTCTTAAAAAGTCAAAACCTTATTGTTCACATGTGTTTTCTCGAGTGGTAGAATGTAACTAAGTACAAGTGTATTTGTACTTGAGTATTTCCATTTCACACAACTTAATATTTGTACTTCTCTGCATTACTGAAAGTAATATTCTACTTTTCCATCAGCTACATTCATTTGACAGCTATTACTTTGTTACTTTGTAGATTAAGATTTTACATAGAAAACATGATTATCTTAAGAAATATAGATTGAACAGTGTGTAAAGTTGTTAAAATTATCTCTTGTAGTTTACACATGAACCCATATATAATATTATTACATTAATATAGTACACACAATAATATAATGCTCTGGAAAGGGCCATTCTGTATTATGTAATTTTTTGATACTTATTGTACATTTTACAGCTAATACTTTCACTTAAGGAAAAGCTTTCAATGCTCCCTCCACCACAGATTGAAAAACATTTCAATATTAATGTAATATTAATGAGAACATATGAAATAAAATGGATAATGAGCAAAAAATGATTTCCATTGCACACCACACAAAATCTATATCATCAATATAACGACACTATCATCTATATGCCTATGTAATTTTAAATTTCATATATACATTTGCAACACTGACCTTATAATACTGTTCTTATTAATCATAATTATCTAAGTGCCATTATGGAAGCTAAACGGTGCATTTGTCAGATGTAGTAGCTGATGAGGAAAACTCTAACAGTGTAGTTAGTCGTAGATTGAATGTCACAAAGCTCAGTTGCTCAGAGTAATTGACATGTCATGATGATGAGAAGCCCTTATGTTTGACATTTCATCAGCATATTGGCGGTTCCAAATATTTGCCTGCGTGTCTAAAGCCATGTAATGCCCTGGCAATCTTATGAGCTCCAGCTCCTGTGCAAATTAACATCATCCATTCATGATCTAAATAGTTATTATCAGTCATTATGGATCCTTTGATCAGGATGAGTTTCCATGCAGCTTCGCAGGTTTTATGTTTGTACCCGAGATGCTTTCACACATCGCATATCTACATCATACATACCCCTTATCATGCCGTATGTCGATGTAGATGAGCTTCTGTTTGAAAGCCCAGCCCCTCCACCCCCACTCACAGTTACCAGCTGCACTTGAAGTGACTTTTAGTTGTTCTATGAATTATTAAACCTGGACTAACACATGTAAAGAGGAGATTAACTAGCAGATTTAGAAAGATTTGTGATGTCTGTGCGTGTCATGGACCCGCCAATAGACTCTTTGATGGCAAAAAAACAAGTATTTTTATGAATAGGAAGACATAGCATGGATAGATGTTTAAAAAAAAAAAAGAAAAAAAAAGAAAGAAATTGTTTAGGTCAGGTAAAAAAAACAAAAAACAGGATGATTCAATCTGAACTCCAGAGCAGGGATCAGGGCTTTAGAACATTTCCAAGCACAACGCTCAACTCACCATTGTAGTTTCTGCTATAGAACCAAAGCTGTTGATAAATATGTTGCAGGTAACATTAACTGGTGGACCTGCAGGTTGAGGGATAGATAACACATTGACACATTGTACAGGGCAGAAAGCAGCCAAAATGCCAGAGGAACTCACCATAGTTGTCTCTGTGACAGAGCCGAAACTGTTGATAAAAATATTGCATGTAACGTTTACAGGGGGACCTGTGAAATGGAATGACAATGAAATGACAGGAAAAAGCCTTAAACCATATCTTCATGGACGACTGGGTTTGGAGCAGTGAAGATCTTTCAACAAGAAATTCGGGGTCCGTTGGTTTACAAGCTGTTGTTGCACTGTGTATGTCAATGTGCATTAACACCAACAAGCAACTCTGTTTTTATCTTTATCATTATTATTATTGTTATTATTATTATTATTTAATGGGAGCTTCAGGAGTGGATGATGACATGTCGCATGCTTTGTTAAACCAGAGGCAAAAGATCACATACAAGGAGACGATCCATGTTTGGTTTTAGTGACTGAACTGATGTTTTCAGATTCTGCTGAGTGTTTTTTCAATGCAGTTATATTCAAACTGCTTATTTAACAATCAGTAACAATATCATACTATATCAGCTTGTTATAGTCTTTAAACTCAAGTGATGTGATCTCTTGTATGGTGATCTTTTGTGGTCAACATTCTGTAAACACATCTTTTCTACATCCTGTCCTTACAAATTCAGCAGAGGATACATGCACACACACACATGCACACACAAACAGTAATGTAGAGCTGCCTGACTGACTGTCAGTCAGAAAAAAAAAAAGCATTTTGAATATGTCAATTCCTTTAGTATCTTAAATGAACTGAAAATGAAAATAATCATCAGTTGCAACCCTACAGTCATGTATTAGCTCTGATATAAAACCAGAGCATCATCTACCCAACACTGTGAGTAAAAAGAAACCAGCATGCTCTAATGAGTAGTGTCATTTTTACTCCAGAGTGGCCTGAACTGAAATCTGTTTTGCGAGGCTTGCCAGGTTATGCCATCTAAAGTCACTGCAAATCTTTTCTCTCCATCTGATAAGTGAAGTTGTAAGCCCTTCCCATTGCCCTTCCCCTGTGCGTTCTTCATCAATATTGCATGGCACTTGGTATTAATATTTGCCTCAGTTTGTCGTCAGGTGGCTACATTTAACAGCAGAAGCAGAAAAATAAAGCGGTGCCTCCTCACAACAAACTCAGCAATGAAATCTAGGTCAGCCTTCAGAAATACAGTTCAACGCTCCCTTCAAAGTATGACTAGCAGGTTCGCTACAGAAATCATCTGTTTACATCGCAGTGGGTTCATGCAAAAGTGTTTGTTTTCTAGCGATAAGGTGCTAGATTGTGTATGAGACAGGGAGCTTTATTTATCTCTAAATACAGAGAGAATCTGAACGCAACCAGCAGCATTCAAATCAGGCTTTATGTCTTTTAATCCATGTGTGCTTATCCTCTCTTTATTAGCTGGAAACAGTCGCTTACATTTCACCCATCCCCTCAAAATGCCAGCCGGAGTTAAAGAGACTGTCCTCCTCTCATCTCAAGTCCATTTCAGCAATCTTGTCAACATTTTCCCTTCACTCCCAGATGGAGAGGAAGTATCTGGGCCATGTATTTCTGAATCCTGCTAATCAATCCCCGTGCCGTATACTGTCTATCCTGGAATCCCCCAAACTGCCCGACAAATCCCAGCCCACCTGACCCAGACTGCAGTGGGTCTGAGCCCCAGCAGTCCAGCCTCTGCCTCCCCTCACTCAACTCTGTTCCAGTGACAGATGCTGTGTCTCTCTCCAGCATCACAGCAACAACAACAGAGGAAGTCAGTAGCCTGCAGCCTTGCCACAGGGACACCATCCATCATTTGGTCTGTCATGGTGGCATCCCCGTCTGCTCCCAGTACCAGTCTGAGACTGGTCCTTTACAAGGACCCCCCACACCCCCCTCTTCCCATTTCTAAATGATTATTTAATGGAGATATGGATTCTATTGCACATTATTTCACCAAATGAAAACAAGTGTGCAATGTTATGGTGAGGGCTTAGTTCATGATTTAATTCAAGGCAGGACAGTCACTCCACTGTCAGCTGGAGTGATTGATTGTTCTTATCAAAGGAATGGCAGCACAGTACCTTCTAAACAGATAACAGCCAGTGGATCTCCAGATAAGTAATAGTCAGACTCTGCTGTGTTTACAGTTACACTTAAGGGAGATGGACCTACTCCACATGCAGAAACACTCCATGTGCATTATTGACAAAAGGTGGTAGTTGTGTGTGGGTTATGGGGGGGGGGGGGGGGGGGACAAGGCAAGACTCAAGTGTGTGAGGTGAAGTGTGTGAAGATTTCCAAAAGACGAAGATGATGATAAACACACCTTTAAAATTCGGTCTTATTCGTGCATCATACCCGGACGTGCGACCCATGAGTGAGTCCAGAAAGTCTGATGGAGACAGGTTGGAGGATGATCTGGAATCGTGCTCCTTGGCATCCACAACTCTGGAACACACACACACACACACACACACACACACAGCCACACAGCGTGAGGAAAAATCACTTGTTCAGACAGAAGTCAGAGCTCAAAACCGGGCATGAAACCTTATCTGTCGCCAAGCAGCTGCCGGGGAGTGATGGACACACACATGGAAACTAGAAAATGTGTTAAAGCGCACACACGTATCAGATTAATCTTATTTGATTTCGATGTCTCGGGCATTTCCTTTAACATCATGCAAGACTACTACACAGACACCACAGCATGCTGTCATTTATAATGGAGGCATTACAGGAATATAGTTGTGATGCCGCAGGATAATAGAAAATAATACCATTACGTGAGTAAATGTCACTGTTAAGTCATCGCACTAAAAGAAAGAAATCCTTATTGAGTTATACGCTTTAAGAATATTTTAGGGAGCGAATGGGGCTCACAACAATAATTCAAACTGTTGAAAATAAACAGTAACTTTAGTCAATCCAAATCAAAGCAACACTCAAGCAATTACCAACTTAGTCTGTGAAGAAAAAAGTCGCCACCCATTTTATATTGTTTCTTTATGTAAGCCATCAAATACTTGAATGAATGATCTCATTTTCCAGACTTCAGAAAGAAGAAATAATTAGTTTTAAATCACTATGTCTAGTAAATAGATCCCCTTACCTAAAGTTGCTCGTCTCCATGAAATATGTAAGTAAAGCTACCAAAACCTTAATGAAGGAGCGATTCATTCCTGGTGGTTTCCCCATGTGCTCACTTTTCTATTTCTTCCATATGTTTACATTGGTCAAACACATAATCCAAATTGGGATGCTGCTTTCTTCCTGAGCAAGTCGCGAGCGTTTGGGTGTTCTTGTGTCACACAAAAATACAGGAGACATTCCTCAACGCAGCCACACAGCATGGTTTAGTTTCATTCAAACTCTGACTCCCAGAAACAGATTTCTCGAAGCGGAGGTGTGAAGGAACATCAGTCCTGTGGCCAGACGTCGAGAGGGTGAAACTCCAAAACGCATCCCACCCCCCCCTACCTCCTTGGAAGCTTTGGCGTTGGCTCGCTCTGTGAAGACAACCTTTCCCACCCCCCCGTTGGCCCGTGTTGTTACTTATGAAGTGAAATATTTCGCAGGTGGAGGAAGCGTCTTCTGTTGAGGAATGGGAGAGGAACGCCTTTTCTCATTTCAGCACTTGGACAGCTCCCGGCTCCGTTACGCGCAAGCGCAAGGCTTAAAAGTGGTGGACGTGAGTTGGTTCTCAATAAGTCCAATAAACGAGAGAGGTAATTTGCAGAAACACATTCAAACATCCTGTTACATAACGATAGATGTCTCTTTTAAATATTAGAGCTTTTGTCTCACGAGATCGCCCTGATCGTGAAACTCCCAGTGCGCGCAGCGAGGCGTCAGGATCAACTGGCTTTAGGAAGTGTGTATGTTTTCCAGTGGTGTAATTAAGAACATCAACTGATATCGGTAATGTCACGGTATAATATCAATCTATACCCTCCAGTTGAAATAAGCCTATGACTTAACATTCCTCCTAATTTTGCATTTTGCTGAAATCAGAAAAAAACAGACGGACGCTGATTGACTGGTTTCTCTGACATCATCCTAGGCTGTAATTTTACGCAATATGCTTTTTTTATGTGTGCTCCCATCCTTGTCTGTTTGGAGCTACCTACATCCTCACAGAGATATGAAAAGTGTAAACAAAGGACGCACCAGCGAGAAGCCGCTGGGAGAGTATTTGGTACCCTGGTTGCCCTGGAAACAGATTTCCGAGGCACATCATTGGAAATGCTGAAAGGTTGGCCTCCCAGAGCGAGACAGAACAGAACTGACAGACAGACAGTCAGAGACACAGACGGAGGGGTGGAGGGGGTAGAGGTTTAGTAGGCCACCACGCAGATGTAATAATTATTATTCAATATAAATGTATACAAGCTCCTGGTATTGATACAGAGGCTGGATGTGAACCTGGCAGTGTGAGGATGTGAGTGGGCTGTGAGGCTTCACGACCACAGGCATGAATGACTCATTCCACATGAATACACAGGCATGTGCTGTGGAAGAACCAGCTAAACTTAGTGAGAGGGTGGAAAAAATTTTTTTTAAAGTATTTCATTCACATCAAGTGAATCACGGGCATCAGTGTTGCGAGATTACTCCCAGTGCATCACATGCCTGAGTGCTGTGACATGCTCGAGGCCATATTACACTTTGGTCTGACACTTGGTTTTTACTGACCAGTCTCCAGATGATCTCGGCCTGTCTCAGCCCGAGGACGAGTCATAGTGTCTTCCTCCTTTAATGCTGAGGTCCAAATTACAAGTGTCACATTGAATCTCATGCTTTGGGAAATGTATGGCTTGCCCTGGTCGGGGATTTAATATTTTGCCATCAGAGGTCTTGTGCACAGCGTGTTCTGCAGCAAGTTCAACCGGCATGAATACTGGATGTCCTGTATGAATTATTTACCAACAGGCACATGTACTGTATGTCCATGTTTTCTTTTTTGATTAACAAAGGGAAACAAACAAAGTCAGTTTTTGTCTCCCGTGATGAGCAGATTCACTGTTACGTGCATGACTCGAATGTCACTGTGTCTGATATAAGTCAAAAATAACAGCTTTAAAACCTGAAGTCTCTTTAATGATTACATTTCCTACTGGTAAGGGCCAAAAATTCTCTTTGCACTCAAGTCATTTATTACCCATCTCCGAGACAGCTGTGGTTGGCTTGTCTGTGTAATGACAACCAACCACAGCTTCAATTGGCCATTAGTTTCCATGAGGAAAGTCTTTGGGCCAGGTGGGTCACATAATTAAAGGAGAACAAGTCAAATCCGTGTGTCATTAAGAGGCGAGAGGGATGTAGTGTACCTCTCTGTCTGTGAAAGGGGAGAATAAAACAGAACAATTCTTAAGACATGGACTGTCTGTCTGTCTCATTTATCCAGCAGATTCCACACAGCCATTAAAATCACAAGCTCAAGACAGGCAAAGACGCTATTTTAAAGCTGCCCACACACAACAAAGATTGGTCGCTGCTGCCTGGTACTCTGTGGGGAATTATGGGTTTTACATCATCTGGTTTATTGTGTTGTCTAAAGGGATTTTCAGCACAATTTATAACTTTGAAATGAAATCAGAAGGTTTCCTTTTTTTTTTTTGGTAATCTCTCTGTTCTAATACAACATCCTAAAATAACATACACATCAATTGAACATGCTGTGATCTTTGCATCTGTATTTGTACACAGAACTGTTTTTTTTCTTCTTCTTCTTTTTTTAAAAAAAGAAGAATAAAGTGGAAGCAGTAACCGGCTGGAAGCTCCGTGTAGTCCGGGTAGCCTGTTGTAATTGATCCCCCTCAATAACTGAAGAGTTGTAGACCGACTGGAGAGCTCACCTGGAAACAACAAGCAAGGCTTTACCACCCTGATGCTCATGTGCACTGGACTGGAGACAATTGAGAGCTGCAGAGTATCCATTGCTCCATCGATTTCTTGTATCTTTATCCCACTTAATGACTTTTTCGGTCTATAATTCAACTCATGGAGCTGATCCCGGGCCTAGCAGGGATAGCAGAGAAGCAACTTGTGGTGGGAGCTATTTTGATGAGGAGGAAGATGCCGGAGGAAGAATGCAAAGGATTTAATGAGTGGATTCTTGAAGAGGAGCAAGGATTTGAGAATTCTCTAGTGCCTCAACACCCAGCACAATTATCATAAGCTCTCTGTCATAGCAAAAATGAAGCTATTTTGAGGCTCCTATGTGGCACACAAGAGAATGATAACCATGTTTAGATAATACACACATCCTGGCTTCAGCACAAGCACATGGACAAATGGTGAACATACTCTTCCCTATAGAGTCATGTGGACCACATAGGTTCAACCATGAACAGCCTCAATGCTCCACTCTTTAGGTCACTTTATCCCTCCGGCCGAGTGAAGAGAGCAGCCGTGGTCTTCACTAAGACTCATCTGTCAATCACAGCTTTCCTTCATCAGTGGGAGCGCACTGACAGCCACAGAGCCTTTCTCCATCACTGAGCACTGAAAAAACCCACTGATCCCCAGTCTAGACCCCCATACACGCTCCACACTCACCCTGTCTCTGCACATTCAATCAGCCGAATGAAACGCCACAGCACATTTGCAGGGTGTGTACAACCTATCGAACATTAATGACTGTGTTCAGTTTGTTAAGCAATTACACTTCCTCAAGTGAATCCGTCACATTTTCCATCCAAGATCTGCATGTTCGAGACCCCTTCTCCCCTGAGCTCCGGTTTTCTTGTGCAGTCACCCAGGCCCTAAACAGCACACATACACATGCTGTTCCCCGGCCAGTGTCTGCTCCGTGTTGACACTGGCTCACAATTTATCTATTTCTAGCTCGCAGGCTTGTCTCACTGTGCGTTGTCACTGGAGTTGCGCAGCTGTCAAAGTGATGCAAGAATAGATTGAAGACTGGATGCAATTTCAATTGCTTAACTGGTTTACATCGGTTTCTTAGATGTATGTTATGGGACCAATTATGCACGAGAGGGACACTGAGAGAGCAGCAGGGCTTATTCTCTGTCTTTTTTTTTCCTTTTTTTTTTTGATATTTATGGGGAAACTGGGCTTGTGTTGAATATTAATGCGTGTTGATATTCCAGGTTAATGTGGTGGAGAAAAATTCCTGTGGCAGGGAATAACATAGCTGGTTGCAGCATCTCACCAAGTCTGTCAGAAGAAGCAGGGAGCGTTATGATTGTTGTCATATAGTGGAGTATATATGTGCAGATGTACAGTTAAAAGGCTCACGGTTAGAATACAAGACATGATGTGCTTGCACAAACATGACTTCACAAAAGTGATTAGCATGCAGCCTGTCAAATGGAGGAATGCATTAAAGATGACTGACTGTCACACCGCAAATGAATCCAGTTCTATAGAAGTGAGCAGCGGACTGTACCAGGGAGGGTTGTTTTCTGTCCCAGTGGTCTGTCCTTGTGCCTGCTGTGTGTTTTCCTGAGGTAAAAGAAGAAAAGGATCGCTGGCATCCCACAGAAACAGTATCTTCTTTGACTAGACACTTGCCACATCTCTTCTCCAACTCTTCATGTCTGTCTCGCTTTAAATTATCAGAAAAGTGTATGGCAGGTTTACTTTATCCACAGCTGTGCCATGACCACGTATACTTTGAAGTTTTCTGTCAGAACTGAAATCGTTCATTCATCATGTTTCCGTCATGTCTGTTGTTTTCCCTGGAGTTGGCGGTTTTTCAGAGTTCAGCTGTAGTGTTTCTCATTAACCATTCTCTATGTTATTTACAGGGATCTGTGCGATAATGTGATTAATGTTCACATTTTAAACCTCAGACCTTAAATGCTGATCGGTACATGAAATGCATCAGGGGCTGAACTGCCTGCCTGTCTTGAATGTAATGTTAAAAAATTCACAGATGAAACGAGATTTCCAAGGTACCACAATAAAAAAAAAATGCTTGAGCAGATGGCGTTATTTGTGTAACGCTCAGTGATGTTCAGTTTGTTTGGAAACATACAGAGCCACACTGACTGATGTACCATATTCAGATATGCCACTATTGATCTTTGTGTTGAGCTCATTGCACCATCCACCTCCAGTATGTCTTCATTCTCCTCCTTCAAGACCGTGTGCTTCATGAAAAGTTTACATTGCCTTGCAGAACGTTTAAACATCAAAGATGCTGCTGTAACTAAAAAAGATGCTTCTGTTGCAACTCACTGAAGATGTCAGGATGGATATCACAGCTACAATATGTGTCTCCTACCATTACCAACACTTTGTAGAATGTTTATAGCTTTTAACTAATGACTTTCATTCACTTTTAATAAATCATTGACCCAAACATTCTTCTTATTAATGGTCTACAACTCATCTACAAAGTGAACATGCTTTATTAACAATTAATTAACCAATTTCTCCTTTAAAAAAAGAGATAAACTGCTAAGAAATTATGATTTTTTTTTTAGAAACAGGTATAATTAATGTAAAATGTGCAAAATATTAAAAAATAAACGGATTATGTCGTTTCCAAATCAGAGGGTCACATACAGTATTTTACAGTGAAATGGTGCAGATCTCATTTGATGTGGAGACGGCCAGAGAAAATACACAGATAGACAGCCTCCAGGTCTTTTATGTGTCTTTTGAGCAGCTCCACTTTCATTAAGTCAAACATTGACTGAATTCACCGTCTGACCAGTCAGAGGTTTGAGCTTATACATACTTTCATAAGAACCATCACAGCCTTTGCTTTCATTTATTCGCAGCCATGAATCACTTGAACTTGGAGGCATCATACAGTGTCCAGTGACCAGAAACAAAATTCTTTCATCTACTTGCAGTCCTGCTGCACATTTTTCCACTCTATCCTTAAAAAAAATAAGAAACGTAAAATTAACTTAATTTGATCAGCCACTGAATACACTAATGAATCTCATCAGCAAACAGCATATATAGAGAAACACAAGAAATCCCTCAAGATCGTATCCTGTGTAAAAAGGAACAATCAGATTTTCAGAAGTTGAATTGAAATAAAAGAAAAAAAGAAGTTCCTTCACACTGATCATATGGAGATGATTAAACAAGATATCAGAGGTTTTACTGAAACCAAATCCTCCCATGGTGATGGGAAAATCCTACTTTAAACTTGATGGATGTAAAGTTATTTCCTCCAAGCTGATTGCCATGGGAACAGTGCTGTAACTGTCTCCTCCATCTGAGGCGGTTGATAATTGTCTTCTACTGAAGACCTCTCACGTTGAGAAACTATTATAATAATATAGAACCAGATACAATCCAATAGATGATGAGCAGGTAATTGTGGGCAAAAGTGGTTTGTTTATGTGAATTTTCTGTAATCTTTCGAAAAAAAGAACATTTCAACCATGTCCTTCACCTTTGGGTGAAAGCACCGATGAGGAATAATCAGTAGGATGAAATGAGGAGGGCGCTGTCACAGCTGTAGACACTCACAAAAGCTCTTCTCTCGACATAAAAGGGAATATGTGGAGGTGTCCAGGTTTGTGCCGACAAAAACCCACATAATTAGAAGAGAAAGAGAAATAATGACATTAGTTAGCCTTTTTAATTCCTCTATTTGGACTTCACACTGTGCATAGATTGTCACAAGGTCAACCTCAATTTCTAATTCGCTTCTATCTAAATTGTACTCATCAGCTAACATATTCAGAGCCTCTCCAGAGCAGCCAGCATGACTTATGAGGAGTGGCTGGAAGAAAAACGACACGCAGAGAGAAGAGGAGGGAAGAGAAAAAGAGGGAGAGATATTTTTAATTCACCATTTTCTCACAGCTTTAAATAATCAGTGAGAATAAAATGGGTAAACCCAAACAATTTGCCATGTTAGAACATTAAGGACAAAAAATACAGACACAGAATTTGTTTTAACAGTGTATAAAGGACCTTATGCAATGCTTTATAAGTATGAATTTTAATTTCACTTGTTACAATGTCAATCATTGTCATTGTCCCTCACATCTTTGCACTGCTTTCACTAGTCTGGCACTGTTATCACTTTGGAACCATTTTTAGAACACTGTGGGGCAGTAAACACAGTTTCCATGGAAACATCAGCGAGACACACATTGATAAGCGGATTGGAGCAGCTGTATTTCTCTGATGACGAATGGAACCTCAAAAGCTGAGAGGGCTTCAGCTGGCGAACACAATTAAACGCTGCCAATATATTCGGGAAGAGGGATCCACATAAGCAGAGGAATCTGTTTGATTTCTCATTATGAGGCAGATAACAAACGACTCTTATCTGGTTTTGCCAAAAGCACCCTCTGCCTCTGCCTGCCAGCCTGCCAGCCTGCCAGCCTGCCAGCCAGGCTGTGGGGTCTGCTTCTGTGTCTGAGAACTGCCGCAAATGGGCAACAATTTCCAATTAGATTTTACTTTACAAATGGATATATTGATCTGGTGCAGCTGTTCTCATCAAGCCAGGAAGAAACAATCAGGCACAGTTTAATTTGGCGTCAGTCAATAGTCTTAAGCAGATGATGAAGAAGAAGAAGAAGAAGAAGAGGAAGAAGACATAGGAAGGTCAGTTTTAAAACTAATCATTTCAGAAAGTCACATTATGAATGCTTTTTTAAAGGCATTGAATAAAATTTCCAGCACAAATACTTTGTCTGCTTTTGCTGAATTATTTTGAAGTGCTTATTGTTACTTCACTTGGCTGTTCGACCTTCGCTCTGCATTATTTTATGCACACAGTTTTACATCTTGTTTTGTAATGAACAATATTTGCATATTCATAGTTTTTGGATTTTACAATGAGGGAGAACGATTAGATGCATTTTTAACAAGCTAATTTGAACTTTTTTTTATTTTATTTCTTTTATGGAAAAGCCAGATCAGAAGCAGAATTATTATTCCGAGCAGAGTGTTTTAATTGTGTGGAGGTGATTTTTAATGTTGGGCACTGAGAAAAGTTTACATCAGGAGATTATATTTACACTGTGTGCCAAGTCTTCCAGGGTTATGGGCTGAGACTCAGCTGCTGGGAGGACACACAGAGAAAACAATTTGATCACAGTGCAACCGATGGTGTCATGAGAGATGCTTTGCCTGACAGCAGCACATCTCCCCTCTGTGGCTTTCACGGTCCTAAAAGGGCTGCACAGAAAGTACGGGAGCACTGACCTAAAAAAAAAAGAGAAAAAAAAAAGAAAAAAAAAAGAAAAAAGTTTTATTCCCCCCACAAAGCTCTGGGAACATACAGCTTCATCATTCATGGAGCGTAAGGTGTACAGATGAACCAACTGTCCAGTGTTAGGTAAGGTAGTGACAGCTGGTACACTGGTGAAGTGTGTCACCAGTTTTCAGCTTTGATAGAGCACACACACGACCCTGAAGTGCACATTCTCATTCTGTTGCCATACCGAGTGTGGATCAATGTGGCTGAGGTTCAGTGATGAGCTCGTTCCCCCACTAGCAATCTGATGGCTCTGATTTCCTAATGAAACAGGGCCTACAGAGAAAATAATGACATTCTACTGGCCTCTATCACTGAGTAGAGCTCAGCCACGTTCCTCTCTCCTTGTGCAGGGTGTGTGCTATGAGTAAGAAACACACAAATGTTGTAATGATACACAGGTTGAATACGATAATTTACTCTTTTCAAAATCCCTTCCCTAAATTGCCGCAGCGAAAGCAAAGAAATTTGGGTCAAATTGGTCCCGTCTGCCGCACACTAAAATCAGCTTCAGTGAACCATCGGTAAAATAATTGAAAATTGTAATGAATGCCTGCTATTACCAGGTCAGCAAAAGACAATCTGCCATTATGTTCACAATAAAAGCCCAATTTTTCCCTTGATGCAGAGGAGCTGCAGGCAGGAATACATGCACAGTCAAATCAACCTAAATGGCATGTTAAAGTAGTATATACCACAGACCATGTTAACATGCATGCTGGAAAATTGCTTTAATGTGATCAAAGAGAGGAAAAAGAATGCTTTTGTAACGTAATAGGTTTGTCTATGTCACACCGACATAAACGTAGTGAACCCTGCCAGTTCCCATCATAGCATTCACCTCATTTGTTCTTTCCAAGCAAAGAGCAAGGAGTGTGGCAGCACCAGGGAGAGCGTGCAGATAAAATCCATTTGGCGAACAAGTAATCACTCGCAACAACGCAAGGAGCCGCAGTCTGCGGTGTATTAATGTGCGACTTAAATTTGCTAATGGCTTCCCTCAGAGTCATGTCCTGTTTGTCGAAGTAAACACAAAACCACATTGAAACATCAACCATTTGGAGGTCACCAAACCTGTAAATGAATAAAATATGAGAAGATGCATTTATGTCTAATTAATATTGACATTGTGTTTGGGAAAGACACACAGCAGGGAAATTATGTTCAAGGCTGGTGGAGAGTAATCAGCCTGCAAATGGACGCCATGATGCATTACTTCAATATAAAACTTGAATGATGCTACTCTTCAATTTGACATAATTGCCTTTGGGAATGGAAATAGTTTCAAAGATAACAAGTGTTTACAGAACAAGGATTAAGGCTTGTCCATCCACTGTCAGCTATTCAATATATTGATTCGGTGACCATATGTATGTATACCTTTATAAGAGCACATCTTGTCAGTCTTTTGAATGTGGAGGCAGATTCTCACTGTTTCACTACAGAGGCGAAACAAAAAAAAGAATCTGCAGTCATAACAAGGGATGTAAAAGTAATCACACCGAAGAGAATGAATTATTAAAAAATTCTAATCAGGTCAACGCCAGATGGGCTTCCATCTAATGTAGCAGTTAACGTTCCATTTCAAGCACTTCAATCCTGTCCAGTTCATGTTTTAATCATTTTTGTTGAATATCTGACTAACTTTTGTCTGATATTTACCAATACTCTTTAAACATCTGTGAGATATTATCAAAATATCCAACACAAATTTGAGAATTATTAAAAATATCTGTTTATCTGAAAATATTCGTAAAACATTTGGTAAAAAAATGCTTAAATATCAGAAGAAATAGTAAAATATCTGACAAAATTTGTAAAATATCCTGAAAGATTATAATATATCTGATAAATATAAGTAAAGTATCAAACAAAAATATTGGTGAAATAAATGTAAAATATCTGAAAAATATCTGGAAACTATTTGACACAATTTGGCACAATAACCATTATCAGTAAACTATCCCAAAAATATTAGTATTATTAGTATGAAAATTTGAGAAACAAGTGTGGGCAAGCTTTTCATAATCCAGTAATTGAGTTCTTGTACTGTGGATTTATATTTTTTAGAAATGTAAATCTTAAGAGTTCAAAAGGGACACAGATGTAAAGCACACACACATTCACACACAAGACTACACGCTTTCATCCCGCACTCCGGAGAGTCAACAGGAGAGCAGCTGCTTGGAGGTGATACCATTCAAATAACATAAGTCGCCTGTCATCCAAGGAGTAGATAATTTCCCTCAGGTAAACTCAAGTGCACTACTTTCTTAATCTGTCAAGTAACATAACAGGAGCCCTCAGGAGAAATGTGACTTTCAACATTTGTGATAGGAAGAAAAATCACCTTAATGCCATTGATTAATTGAAAGTACAGGCTGTCATGCGGCCATCTACTTCCATCAAGGCTGAAACCAAAGCGGCTAATGAGTGAGAGTGTTTGTGTGAATGTCTGGGCTCAACACAGAAGAAACATTAGTTTGTGATTAATCCGCAAAATAAAACATTTCAGTCAAGCTTTGTTCTACTTGTTCTACAGGTTCACTCTCATTAGAGCTTTTTCCTCTGGCGTACAGTATTATAATGGAAAACTGCTTCTGAGTGAATGTTGTCACAAATGTCACAACTCTATCTGAATAATACAGCGGCAAAGCAAAGCACAACATCACAGGACAAAACACGCAAGCGAATCAGAGAGCACAGGCGCATATTATAGCAAAACAGAAAAAAAAAACATTCTCAAGTTTGTGTTGCCCTCTTAAGATTCTTAATACAGTCAAAAAAAAAAAAATCACATCATCCAACAAAACCAACCTCAAAGCTGCAACAAAAAACTCTTCACTCAAGCAAAAACAGTGTGGTTTTCACTTTGGCATGTCGTCAGAGCCAAGTACATGACCTCAGTGGGTGTACTTGAACATTATATTTGTGTTTGCAAACTTTCCATCAACGTGTGATAAATAATGTGGGAGGTGAAGCACGGATACTCTTGGGTGGGAGACTTCTGCAAAGCTCGAAATTCAAGAAAAGTAAAGTAAGATAATCCAGTAGATGGCAGCAGAGTATAGACTAACATTTCCGTCTATGCTGCCGTCAGGTCAGCTGCTTTCCAATAAAAACATACTCACACTCCACATCCATCAGTGAAACAGCTTCAAGCTTACATGTAAACTGAGAATCAGTTATTTATTGTAATGTGGTCCCTGCCCTTGGCCATTGCTGCCAGGCAGTAAGTGATGGGAGTGGTGGGGGAATCCAGCAAGAGTTTCCATCAGTATTAGAGCAATGCTCTCTTGAGAGAAAGTGAACTAACTAACTCTGATCCAGCGTTTCAGTGTTTCCTCCCTGCCGTACTTCTGTCATCTCTTCGCTTTACATGTTGCTGGAATCAAACGTTTAAACCTTGAACATTCAACGCACAGCTGATGGTTTTCCTCACGCTGCATCCTGCGCACCGTGGAGAGTAACAGAGATGCAATGACCCAATTATCTCTGGAGGCTGAGTCACGAGGGTGTGCATAGTTGCTCTTTGTTTTTTTTCCATTCCCAGAGTTAAGTCTGTCTGTTGAGTCCTCCACATGTGGCCACTCCCAACTCTTTTCAGTCTTAACACAGGCAGAGATCAGGGGCAACAAGATGCAACACAGCACTGTAGCTCTGTTACACTGTGTTTTCTCAATCCATTTCACACTCTAGATTTTTAAGCAGGTCTAAGGGGATCCAACAGTAACACATGCTTTTTTTTCTTCTTCTTTTTTTTAAACCATCCCTTTTTTTTTTGCACATGGGCTTGAGGAGATAACTGGCCTGGATGTAACTTCCTGTCCAGCCCCCAGCTGTGCGTGGAGCCGTTTTCTGACTGCCCTCTGCCTGGGGCCTCGGGGCGATAAATTACATGAGCTCAGCGCTGCTTACATGTTCATCACTCCCCTTGACCCGCTGGAGTCGGTCACCACCACTTCACCATTGTCTGTTTTGACTCATAAGCCCTGGTGATGCTTTGTGTTTGCACAACCTCCAGCAGAGATTGACTTATGAGAAACTCCTCCAAGATATGATGATTATTTTGTTTTCTGTGGAGAAATCGCTAAATTAGAGGCCATTTGTGAGCTTCGATGAGGGTTGATATAATCAAATTCCCAGCAAGGTTGGGGATTAGTTTGGAAAAACACTGGATAAAAAGTTCAAACATTGTCCCTGGCTGGCATATGTTTTCAACTTTTAAGCAGGACTTAGTTTTATAGGCAAGTTGCATAGATTACACTCTTTTGAGAGCCTTTGGGGGATAGTGGTAAACAACATATTTCCTCTGTATTTTCCCTGAGATTAAACATTATTTTCCACTTATTTTCAATTACTAAACCAGATGTTGATTCCAAACCTCATGTGCTGTTCACTTCACTCCAAGGACGACGCATCAGGCACAGCTGTATGCTCTGAGTTCAAAGGGAACAGATCTCACATAGACATAGGTTCATTTTCTATTGAGTTGTTTTCTTATGTTCAGATGAACCAGTGTGTGTAAACACATTTGTGACATTAGTCACTGGGTTTGGAGAAGGTTTTATGGGTTGAGAATTTTCTCAAATGACTGAGGAGCAGCCGAACATGAAAGTCAGCAATGCTGGAGATTCACAGTTTCACCTGACAGTGAAAACATGACGGTGAAGTCATTCTTTAACAGAGAATATTATCATTATTAGTCATAAACAATAAAATGACTCAATGTCTCTGTGAAAAAGGATAAAGATACGTATAAAACTATGTAAGAACATTCTGCCTGTGTTTGCTGAACCATGGCTTTCTTGGGAAAACAGAGTGAAACATCTGAGCTGGAGGGAGTTTGTCTGCACGAACCTTGCTGAGCTTTTTCTGTAAATGGGTGAAGTAACTGGTTGTTTGCTGCCCTGGTTTTAACATCTGTTTCCCTTAAAAAAGGGTATTTGGAAAAACAGAATTAAATTATCTTTAGCACACAATCAATACTGGACTGCATATCTCCCAGAATTTTTTTTTTTTTTTAATATTTTGTACTATTTTAAGACTTGACTATTTTGTTTTATTTTATCACCACTTGTTATTAAAGTTCTATTCTGCCGCGTTATGAGCTGACACACTAAGGAACACCTGGCAGGCCAGACTTGTCCAACCTAGTCATGTAACATTCACACTGATGCCAACTTCACTCTGAATATGCTTGAAAACTGCCTCTCATTTTGAGCCCATTCACAGCGTCTGCCATTTTCTCTGTGGTTTGTAACCATGGTGGCTGTTGTGTTTGGTGCAGCGCTTCAGCAGCTTTGCTTTATTTGCAATTAGACGCTGCAGGATTACCTCAGTTTGCCTCTCCTGCCTGCCATCATCTCTGTTTGACGGTGCTTATTCTTAATTAGAAACATAACACAGATTAGAACAGTGAAAATTATCCATCTTTGGTTTAAAGGGAAAAAAAACAACACTTCAGAACGACAGTATGACTGTATTTGATACTTTAAACCAATTGACCAATTTATAAATCATTGGGCTGACAGCTCCAAACAGCTTTGTCCTGATTCAGAGCCGGGCAGCTCCATCTACTACAGGTGCCCATTTTTATTCATGAAGTATCTCCAGAATGTAGTTTCTATTTCACCTATCAATTACTTATATGCTAGATGACATTGCAATTATAAAAATGTTGTCACAGTGATCGTGTCATGTCCTGGGTGTGTTGCTCTGTAAGTGACGTGACCATATGTACTGTATAATGTCAGATAAAAAGGCTTTGTCTGATGTGTTTTGTTTTGCCATGGGCCACCCTAATAACAGTTGCATGCCTGCTGTCTGCCAGCTGCCATGCCTGCTGTAACAGCCAGCACAGTGCTGGAATGTTCCCATGCAGATCCTCTATTCACACACACACACACACACACACACACACACACACACACACACACACATGCAGCTCATGCACACTGACAGATAGAAAGCCAACGCAGAGCGACTGTGGCACTTTTGGTTTATGCAGATGCAGATTTCTGATAACAAACTGAGGATGCATCAGCCAAAAGTTTTCTCTACTGACTGAGCGTGGTTTATCACACAGGAGGGAAATAATTAAAAAGTTGTTGGACACTGAATGATAAAATGAGCTTTGGAAAAAAAACAGTTAAAATATATTAAATGTAGGTGATTATATGCATAGATGCTCAGTTGACAACTCAGAGATTTACAGGTCTTTTTTGGGGGGTACTTATTTGCTGGAATTGCAGATCTGGTCATCTGAGAAGTGAAACTTTTGAAAAAGAAAACCTGATTTACTGACACCTACACTATCACTTCCCAAAAGTGACCCATAAAGGAAATGTGTACTGTGCATTAAAAATAAAAATGACATATATATATGTACATTTTTTTTAAAAAAGGATGATATTGTCTTTGTAACTCTGAAGCTGACCAGTTAAATATTTGTCTTTTCAGAGGCTTTTGTGTTTGCCATGTTGGGCAGATGCCCTGTTTGACCATGAAACAAACCATTGAGAATTGGCCACTTGGCCGCTAATGAAAAGACTGGGTTGGATTAGGGGGTGCTCAGACCTCCTTGGAAACCGGATACCAGTGCACTGGATTGATGATGACTGGCATTGTTTCTGTAAAATGGCCCATCTTTGTGAAAGGCTGCCATTTATCACATTTCTCCACAGAGGTAATATCAAACATGAGTCATGTCTTTCAAATCAGACACCTTATGCACCCATGTGTATGTCGGCATGGAAGTACCTAACAGTGTTACCTTGGGTTGGTTTTCACAGACACTATAAAGCTATAGTTCTATAACTCTATGCATGTACATGTGTATATTACTATGGATGGGTAATATAAGTTTTATGCTTTTTTATGGATGGGATAGGAGGGATAATCTGCATTTGTATTTTCAGTATTATGTAATACACTTGTTTATGTAATATAGTTAAGTTAATTCCACTTAAAAGTTTTTTTTGCCCATTTCCACTTTAAAAAAACACCCACAATTTGTGCTTCGCATTTAAATTTCACAGCTACAGTGGTAAGTTTCTGTTCTTGCAAAAACTAAACTCCCAGTGATCTTTGAAAAAGCCAGAAGGTCGTTTAACAACACTTACTGCTGTTCTGAGGGTATTTTCCAGAATTGGTAAAGACTCTTCAAACCATCCATTGCACAATAAAAAAATAATAAATAAAAAAATAAATAAAATAAAGATTTTAAACCTATTTGCCAAGTTTGCCTCTGCAGTTCCTGATCCAGGTAGCTCCTGAATATGTACAATGATAAACATGTATAGATGAAACGCTGTATTATTCCTTTTTTTTTTTTTTAATTTAAAACATTAAAATAATCACAACAACAGCAGTGAGTGATGTTCAACGAGATCACTGGTCATGTTTTTTTTTTTTTATTTAAGAACACTGACCTGAACAGTAACACATGAGACTCACTAAGAGGTGTAACTCATATGTTGGTCTCTGACCTGTGGAATCACCTCATGTGTCTGTAGTCAGTTTGACACGACACACAACTTTCCCGATAACACTTCATCCTCTACATTGGCTTACTTTGTGTTTGTGCAGCCTACAGAAACACTCGTCTTGGGCTGCGAGGTATAACATTGATTAGAGTCAGCGTATTCGACAGGACTGCTGCTGATACGGGGCTATCTCCCCTTTGTTTACTGGAGGACCGCGCGGATACTTTTAGACAAAATGGCTCGTGATGACTTTAGTCAACTTCATGGTGAGGGCTGAGGGAGCTGAGGGAGGGGGCGGTGAGGTGAGAGTATGGGATGGGTGTGGGGAGGGGGGAGTGGCAGCCTGTGCTCCGGCCGTCCTCCCATCAGTCTAATCCCCTCTCTCTGTGGCGACGTCACTCAGGCTGTCTCCAAAGGGACGCAGCGTTGAGTGCTTGAGCAGCCAGGCGGACAGTGTGCATCCCAGGACGCAACGTCAGTAAAGCCGGGGCTCAACTTTCAGTCGGTCGCTAAACTTCGGACACTTTGGGGGAACTTACAAAAAAAAAAAAAAATGGGTAAGTATCACTAACAAATTCTCTAGTAGCTTAAAGATTGACATTAGCATCGCTGTTTTCGTCATGACAGCATTATGCTTCACACTTTTTTTTGTTGTTGTTGTCGCTCCAACTGTCGGGGGCCCACCGATTGCCCGAACTTAAACTGAAGTGATTTCAACTTTTACTACCACTAGTACTACTACTGGTTCTAGAGACAGGCTGTTTACCTGACCCGGTTTCATGAGAATCGGCATTAGAGCAGTGCGCTGAAGCAACCTGAGGAAAGCGATTAGAGAGATTAAGTCTATCAGGATTCCTGCAGTCAACTCTGCTCGAGTCTGTGGAGGTGTTAAGTCCAGATCAACTTGCTGCTTCTACTGTCTCTCTTAATGCTGCTCTCAGCATGGAGCCTTAGACTTGGCTTGAGTCTTTATCGATCATTATTGTCCAGCAGTGATCGATCATGTAGCAGTCTTTGATAATCATTGGGTGAAAGGTTGTCTTCTGCTGTTTCCCTAATCAAACTTGCACAGTGTGTTTTGCTGGTAAAGAATGACTGAGAGAAAAACAACAACAAAAAAAACACTAACAGGCAACATGTTGTGTTTGTCAGATGCTGTTTGTGTGTCATGCCAGAGCTTGTAAATGCTATCTGAAGGGCTGAGCTGAGACTGTCCCATCTTTAAATCAGCCATCTGTGCTCCCAAC
>NW_019525112.1:1816442-1875687 GCF_002814215.2 Seriola lalandi dorsalis
TGGGTGGGGGTTGGTGGGGGTGCACTGGAAGGAGTGAGGCACTCATGCCATGGATGTTTAGTAACGTTAAAACTGTGATGAACTGTGAACCAGATGGGGAAAGTACACTCAGCTTTCACTTCCCAACTGTTCTCATCCCTCACTGGACTATAGACGTTTAACAATAAGGCGACACAGAAAGCCATCTTCAACTGTCTGTGTTGGCTTTGGGCAGCATTTAGGGGCTTGTGTGTTGTTTGCCGCCGGTGCAGCTGAGGCCAGGGAAGAACACTGTGTGAGAATGTGTATCAGCGCTCATTAATTCGCTCTGAAGCTCTCACAGAGGCGTCTTTGTGCTCCTAATTTGGAGCTGCTCCTTTGTGCGACTTCAGTGGCTCTTAATGTAGAGAGAGAAGTCCAGTGAATTGCAAGTTTCAGAGCGGATGCCTTGTGAACTAATTCCCCACAGACCCTTTTTCCACGTTCTCACAGAGGATATTACTCTGCATGGCAATCGACCTTTGTGCATTGTCCACTTGCCAAAGCTCCCATTTTATATTCAGAGATTCTTTATGGCCCTTTCAGAAAAAAAAAAAAATAGTGTAGCCTGTTGTTGTGTGGAGACTTGCAAGTCGCTGTAGAGGTCGCCTTTTTGTTGTGTCAGAGAAATGGATATCATACTGCTGTGCTGTGATTTGCAGTGTTTCATGTGAAATAGCTTTGAAAACAGAAAACGGATTAGCCGTGTGTATGAAAGCGTTCATCCCAAAATAAACAGGATGTCTCCGAGCTGATTGTGTGTGTGTGTGTGTATGTGTGCGTGTGGAGAGCTGTGAAGAAGTGAAGATGTCATTCAGAGGTTATATAACTTGTGTCTGATTTGATTTTACGGTGACCTTTCACCTTTGCAGAGGGGCCGCGTGTTTTTCAGAGAGATTCTCCTCTGTCCTGGCGGTGAACGATTTAACAGTGCATTGGCCTGTGTTTGGGATGTGGGAGGATAACTTGGCCCGAGTCCACTGAGCTCAATTCAGAAGGAGACGGCAAGTCATTCTCTTACGAATATCTTGTTAGGTTCCTGGTGTTAGACCTGTGACGATTACCCAACCTGCAGAATCTGGTTGCCGTCAGCTTCCTTGATAGCAAAACACAAAGGTTTCAATTCAGCTTTTGTATATTTTTATGATATTTTACCACCGAGCTGAACATCTGAGAGGAAAGAGTTGGCCTGAAGATAAATCTTTCTCTTGTGATCATACTGGTTTTAGCAAGAAAAACACAACATGGTACTGCAGAAAGAGTGTAATCTTTTCTCTCTGCAGCAGATTGTAACATCTAGACTACAGAGCACAAAACTTGTCAAACACAAGCAAAGTTTTTGCTTGAAGTTTTTTACAGAACTTCTTGGCAGCGCCTTGAGACAAATTTGGAAAAACAGTTTAGAAGCTCTCAGTGTGGAAAATTAACCATCTTTTCAATCTATGTCTTTTACAGCTACAATTCAATTATGTACTTACCATTCAAATCAAAGCTATCCTATGACAGGAGATACAACTAATCAAATCCAACAAATTATGGACATGACTGTGAACACTGCGTCTGTTCTTCTTGGAGCCAGATCCTGATTGGAGAAAAAAAAGAAAAAAGGAAAGATTGTTTTTCCTTATGGAAAGTGGTGAACTTCTGCTCAGAGTGTTTTGTATTCTGCGTGGTGGTCCTGTGGAAAAGGTCACGGAGGCTGGAGGCAAACCAGATCCAAATGTTACATCATAGTTTTTGAGTAATTCAAGAAAAAGAGAGTTAATCACAGCTGACAGTTTTGAATGTGTCTTTAATTAAACATCTTGCTGTTCAACGGCTCAGCTGTTGCTGCCTCGCGGTTTGCCAGTGGACATGTACAGGCATAAAACACAGTGTTAAATGTTAATAGTTTCATAATTATAGTGAGGACCACATGATAAAACCTGATCGATTCTGTTCTTCGGGGATCCACACACACGCACACACACACACACTTGAGTTGGACGGTGTTGTTCGTAATGATTTTTACACGTGCGTCTGGGAAGTGTCTCCGAGGTGTCAGCTATCCTGTGCTCTTTAATGTTGTGCATTCCTGCTCCTTTCGACGATGGATGTCTGGAAAGTATCTGATTATTTAGCTCATGCATCAGCAGTGATTACTGTCACAGACGCATGGCGGTGGACAGTATGTGCTGTGACCCCTGCATCCTGAGTCTGAGGAGAGGAAAGACCCATGACTGCTAATGCTGAGCCAGCAGAGAGCTTTTTTACGCTTTTTGGAATCAACATCTTGTCATCTAATGGCAGAGCAATAACAGAGAGTCAGGTCATTTTCCCCTCAGCTTTTTACTTGACTCGTGCTTCTGTTTCTCAACAGATGCTGAGAGAAACACAGGGCTGAAAGAATGAGTCACAGCAGAGATGGTCAGAGTGTGCTCAGAGCGAAAATTGAACTTGACAGTTTTGCGTTTTTTTTATTTTTTAATTTTGCTTGTTTGAATCAAAGCAGTCTCTCGTTAACTCCAAAAAGATGCTTTCCCTGAGCCTAAAAATGCAATTCAGTCCAATAAAGTATGTGCTAACCTTTTTACATCTGATCCCACGTTTTTATGTCACCATCAATAACCCACTAAATTGCTTTTCGTCTGTGGTTTGCAGTCATTAATTACAGTGAATATCCTCCATAATGAGGTAGTTGCTGTCATAGCTACATGATTTCTGGGCTTTTTTCCATTTGGCATTGGATATGATTGAGCATCTCTCGTAATTATACAGTAGATGAGGCCCATACAGTACTTTTTGCAACTGTGCAGCTCTAAGAGACCCCTTTAGTTCAATCAAGACTTCATTCATCTCCTGCTTCCCTTCCTGCTCCACTTTGTGTCCTCTGAACTGTCTCTCTCTCTCTCTCTCTCTCTTGGCGTCTCCATTCCTCTCTCGTTGTCACTGCTTTCCTCTGCCTTTTTTTTATATATTTCTTTTTCTTTTTTTTTTTTGTTGTTTCCCCTCAGCACTGCAGGTCTGCTGGAGCAGTCACGTTAATTTGTTGAGCTTAATAACTCCTCCGACAACAAAGAGGACCATTGAGTATTGTGACTTGAAATGACAGGAATAGAAGTTCCTGAGTGGGGATGCTTGTTCAAGCATGCGCCTTGGCCGTCACTTTTACTAAAAGCCCATTCACAGTTGAACAGAAGGGATGCAAGTGGTTGCGTGGGTGCCTCTGTGTGTATGTGTGCGCAAGTTCACCCTAGTTTAGAGAGATGTCAGAGTCACAGTGCTACATGGTAGAAACAGGATGGCATTTAAATATCTAAAAATACTTCCTATATGCAAAAGACCACAGCTTCTCAGATATGCAAAGGCAGTTGAACCCTGGGGTTGTATAAAATATGCCAGAGATACAATCTGTCCATTATCTTATCTGCAAGGCTTCAGGAAAAAACACCCACGATTATCAAGGTTAAACTGCCAAATACATGCATAATAAGGCCTAATTTGAATCTTATTTCTCCAGTTTTACAATATGTTGGCATCCGTGCATGTGCGCAGAGTGCAGGGGTGATATTTGCCAGTGGAGCAGCAATGTGTATCAGTGTTTTGTTCACAGTCAGATGACTGTTCCAGAAGGCCTGTGGGAAATAATGGGCTGGGGGGGGGGCAAAGAGCCGCTGCATCTGATGAACATTCACCGACTCATTCAACAGGCATTCAGCCCTGCTGCAGGATTTTCTCTACAGCACTATCTATGATTGCATTCGCTACACCATCCATGCTTTGATCCACTCTCTCCATATCACATGATCAGAGGGCATTGATGAAATGGTCAATAATGTTTACCCAGAATGACCTATTTTCTCTTGTCAGCCTTGAAATGGATCATAATGCATGTAAAGAGGCCTCTGCTAACTAATGCCTCTACCCTGTGATGGACAGGATATGAACAAAGGGGATTAGAGCCATGGGTTCACCACCGTGAAACCCCGTTGCAGAAGTTGCGCTGTACGGCCGTGTTCACTAACTTCAGCCCTGCAGGGGTCGCTTGGTGAAAATATTGAACGTGGTTCCTATCCTTCCTAAAACTGTTGAATGCAGTTTTTGTCAGCTTCTGAAACTGATGTAGGGATTGGCTGTGTGTGTGTGTGTGTGTGTGTGTGTGTGTGTGTGTGTGTGTATGTGTGTGTGTGTGTGTGTGTTGGCAGGGATTGAACTTATCTCTAAAGTCCTCTCTTTTTTTCATTCTTCAGTTCACACAACTACTTCTGTCATGTACAAATGAGTGCAACACTATTGATGCCTTTAAGGCGAGGCTGTGTGAAACTGTGAGCCTTTATCCCAATTATTGCCTCTCGCTGCTCTCTCAGACGGCTGGCTTTTCACCCCGCCTTTGAGTGGGGGCCTGTTCGGAAGAACAACACTATTTTTATTTTTATTTTTAGATGCTATCAGATGACACATCACACAAACTAGTTTGTTTTGAGCGCTCCAGTGTTAACGACCACTAGACAGTTTTCCCGACTTGCTGATGACCAACTGTGAATTTGGACAAATATTGTTTCATTGCTTAAAGACAAGCAGACTACGTTTAGATGTGTTTGGTTGACAGACAGGTGTCTCAGCCTGTTGTTGTCAGGTAGACAAATGCTGGATGCTGCTCACTTGACCTATGTCAGCTCCACCCCATTAAACTCACTGGTGGTGAAGTAAAATCCAGGCCTCACAATATCCCTTCAGAAACCTCCTGGAGTTGTTTCACAGGCGCTACATTGATCAGACACGTGAGGAGGCGTTCCAGCTAAGATGGTTGACGATTTCAGTGTGTTCATTCTTCCTGTTTTGACAGGAAGTGTATAAGTGCTGATTTGAATTTCACCAAATTATATGTAGATGATTATTTAGGTGCTCAGTGTGACTGCAGTTCAGATGTGAAAGTAGTTAGGGGAAATGAGAGACAATAATCGGGGCTCCAGCTAATTTCCCTGTAAGATCATCTGTGAGGAGTGAGAGCAGAATGCATTAGTCTGCTTTTCAACTGTGGGAGCCTGTAGGATTGAGCTGTTGGCTGTGTGCCCACTGAGTGTATTCAACCCTCCACAGATAGGTCTTTGTCCTCAGTGCTTTTACGCAGCTGCTAAACAACCGTAAGACAAAAGCATCTGGGGTACCCCAGCACACCAATGAGAAATGTTCACCATATGAAGAGCCGTGCCAGACCGCCTGAGACCATTTGGATACGGCCAAATGTTACGCTTGGGACGAATTAAGCAGGAATTTAAATGAATACCCATGTAACCCTTTATGACTTTTTCTTTGCTTCTGTATTCAGGATTATGTGTAAAATTCTACTTGGGCTATCGAGATGTTTTTTTGTGATAACACAAAAACAAGTCCTGTGGAGCTTATTTCTTCACAGCTTGTTGCGCTGCTTATCAAAGATGAGGAAGATGCGCATGACTCTTGTTTGCTCATGTTGTCGTGTTGTGGTGCTGCATGTGACACAGTGAAACCACAGTTAGAGGCCACTAGACACTCTCTCTCTCTCTCTCTCTCTCTCTCGCGCTCTCTCTCTCCTGCCAGGAATCATTTTCCTGCCCAAGAAAAAAAAAAAAAAACTTTTCAAGTGAGAGTTTTCATTGTCTGCTTATTATCCTCCAGAGAAAGGCTTGATAGGCAGGAAGAGGCACTTCTGCCAAGCAGATGAAAATCTGCAATCGCTGAGCTTTTATAAAGCGACAGCTGCAGGAAACCCAATAGCTGAGGGAGACTGTTTGGGGGATGCTGTGTGTGCTTCACAGACAGACCATTTGGGTGTTCAAGAAGATAGATTTCAATTTGAGTATATTGCTGAATGCTGGATTTGAAAAATATCTCTAAATATATTCAACTTGGAATCCTCTGAACCCACACGACTGAGTCATCCTGTAATGTGTGATGCTTTTACCATTTGCACATGTTTTTTTTTTTTGTTTTTTTTTAAGGCTTTTGTGTCACTTACTATAAGTTCAATTCAGACAACGGGAGAAAAATACCAGCTAACAGCAGCTTCAGGGGAGAGGAAATCCCAGATGTTTCTGTCTGAAAAACAGCTTGACACCGTAACCACATGCAGACCAGAGGAGATCAGTGAGCAGTATGAATATTACAGCTACACCACTGAGAGGTCTCAGAAGTCATCTTAGCTTTTGACCTCTGCTCTATGGGAAAACAATACTGTAACAATAGAGTGGCCATAGCTCTCAGCGGAAAATGTAAAAGTAATGTGACGGAGCAGAGCATCTGGAATGTACAGAGCAAATGTGATAGTGTGTGTGTGTGTGTGTGTGTGTGTGTTTGTTGCATGTCTGCATAACATGTCTTATGTCTGCAAGTTATTCCATGTCACATGAAGTGGAGTACCCTATGGCTTTAGAGTGGATTGCTTTGTGTTTCTTGTTGTTGGGCAGGTTTAAAATAGATCGTATATGGTCATTTAAATTTTCCATGATGAACATCATCCTTTTTCTTTGTTTTGTTTATTCTTTTATTTATGACATTTAAATAACTTACCGGTTTCTTGCTGCACTGAAAGCAGCATATCTGCAAAAAAGAAAGAAGAAAATAAACAGTGTTTTCATTTACTCTGTGACGGCCAGGAAATTTTGCAAATAGTTCTTAATCAGTTTCAAGGGCCAAAGGGATCCGAACATGTAAATACAGAATTCCTGGGGTGAACGGAAAAGCACTTGTATTCTTATTCCAAGAAAATGATTTAAGAAGCAGCACTGGCTTTTAGTCCCATCATCAGAGCAGTGGTTGTGTAGTGAGTTGTGTTTGCAGCTTGCATCATGTATTTCCACCTACGGAGATATCCATTAAATTTGAACGTGCATACATTTGTGAGAGTGTAAATGTTTAGACACTGATGATGATCTACTTTGCACAGTATGTGCTTTATAATGTCCAGTATGATGGACGAAAGAACATTAGAGTCTCTGCTGTTGGAGAACTGCCCGTCGGTGCTCAAAGCAATAATGTAATGGATTGACCCACTCTCGCAGAGGTCAGTCAGGATAGAATATATACCATCCACTAGAGAGAATAGCTTCCATCTCTCTCTTGTGGTGTACTGTATTTGCTGCTTATTGGTTAACATTTCGGAGACTTCTGAAGTGAATCTGAGGACAAACGCAATCTCTGCGGGGGTGGAAGTGTCAGGTTCAGGTTACGGCCGACTATCTCTCCTTCCAGGACCCAGCCCCTGCGTCCTGCAGGGCTTTGAGACACAGGGAGGAGCGCCTTGTGGAACAATGCCATTAAAGTGATCTGAGTGTCGGCTGCTCTGTTGTCATAGTGCTGACGGTGAATCCTGACATGGTGGGGTCTGACTGGCTGGTGTGTTGAGTAGCACCGGCTGGGGCTGAAAGGAGGAGGTTTCTGCTCCTTCTAATGAGAGTTTTGGGGGGGGGAGGGTTTGTTTAAAGAAAAAAAAAAAAAAAAAAGGGTAAAGTCTTGGGTCAGGGGTGAGAGATTGGCAGCATGAGGTGGAGGACAATAGGGCTGATGGGAGAAAGAGATCCCAGCAGCTGGGGGAGACGCAGGGGAGGGTGGGGGCTATTCATGGGAAGTAACCCCAAGATTAGCTGGAGAGTCTCGTCTGCTGTCTCCAGGTCTCTGTGCTTCATTATGTCTCTATTGTGTGTGTGTGTGTGTGTTTGTGCGCGCGCGCGTGTGTGCACGTGCACGTTCACATGCTTATGCCCTGTGCAACAAGTAGGAAAATGAAAGACTGTTTCCAGCCCTGTGTTATTTGCCATCGTAGCAGCTGGAGTGTGAGAACATTTGAGTTGTGGGGATCCTCATCCTTGTAAGACGGACATATTAAGTGTGAGACATCAAATTAAACATCTCTTCCTTTCACACTGTTTTCTCTTCCTCCTGACACAACATGACAAATTTTCCTTATGAATACCCAAATAAATTAAGTGCTAAATTTCATGTGCTTAAGCATTTTACACCCTGCACATCTCAAAAGATGCCTCTAATATCAGCAGTTAATTCATGGGGCCTGTGTTGCTTCATTCTCAGCAGAACAGTCATGATTCAATTGCACATCAATGTGCACATCTGTAGTACAAGATAAAAATGAACAGACTCATTTCCTCTCATGATGATCCAAACTGCTGTCCAGTCACTCAAGTGGCATAAAAGGCAACTCAGTGGTCTTTGTGTTGGGCTAAATATAAAAATGCTTACGGTGATAGGTATTGTATTTAAAGGATTAACAGCACTAAGAGAAGTCCCTGTGGGATTTATTTGTGCTCCCTGTGCAGTTTAATGGACGGTCATATGTTTCAAATGGCCTTAGGTGTCAAAATGACTGGAGAAGGAGGGGCAGTTTGTAGTTAAAGGGTGCAGAGAAAGAGATATTAAGAGATTAGAAAGGGGGCCTGCACCTTAGGGGGCCATGGCTTTATGTATGTCAAGGAGAGAATTAAAGCAGTAATATGAAATATTTTCAGATTAACAATAGATCACGTGACTACCTGTGAAAGAACTCTGCACTTCCCCTCAGCGCTACAAAGCTTGATAATGTCTTTCAGCTCATTGTTTTGGTTTTCATTGTTCCCAACCACAGCGGGCAGCTATTTTCAGCTGATCAAAAACGCATTGTATGCCATTTGCTGATCACCAAATGATGGACAGATAAAGTTAGCAGCTAGCTGGTGAACATGCCAGATATTTCCCTCAGGAATCGGTGGAGCCCAGAAACAGAGCTAAAAGTACAGCAGATATTGGACTTGCATTCATTAGGTGTCCAGAAACATGGCTTTGTTAATATGCTAATGCTAATGTTGCGCCATCACTGCTGTATATATGCATAGTAAATAGGTGACTTTTTTTTTTTGCGTGTTTGCCATATCAACTTAAAAACAACTGATAAGATGTCAGTGTTGTGTTTATGGCTTATTTCAGCTGCCCCCAAAGTGGCCCAAAAAAAAAAAGAGGAGCTGTTGTAGAATCAGGGACATTAAGGACAGTTTTTTGCAAAATGTCACCTTAGATGGGGAGTGTTACAGCAGTAGGTAGGTTTTTCAGTTAAGATACAGGACGTAACTGTAGCCCTTAGTCACATTTGACAAGATGATAGGTTGCGTTGCTGAGCTTCCTGAGGTCCTGAGGTCCATCTACACCAGACAAATTGCTCATGTCTGGTTCCCCGCTGAGAAATAATAGCATTTTTAAACCCCCTTCATTTTTCTCACAGACAGCTATTCAAGGGTATCTGGGTATTTTCATTATTCTCCACTTCTTGGAAAAGCATTATTACAAAATAGATTGAAAAGACAAGAGGTTATTATGTGGCATTAGTCTAACTGGATAATGGAGAGGTGTTTGCTTGCAGTACCTCTTGGCTGGTTCATTGGCTCCATAATGTAAGCACGGCGGACCACAAAGACAGCGATGCTTCTCCCAGACCAGAGGCATCATTAAAATATTTAGTGCACAATGAAACAAAAACAAACAATTATGCAGAGACCATTATTTTTCTCTAAGTTCTTGGCCTTATTGGGGAGGTGGTGGGGTACAGCTACTATAAATGCCTCCTCTCCCTCCCTCCCTCCCTCCCTCTCTCTGTGTTACTCTTTCACTCTTTTCCAGGTTTCTGTTTCTGTTTCCTGGCACGGATCTTTTGTCTCCAGACTGAAATTATGAAATTCTTCGTCTTTAGGTTTTGATATTGCAACGGTTTTTCTGTCCGGCCAAGCCATGGTGGCAGTTTCCAAGGTACTATAAGCCTGGAAGCCGGGATAATATGAAGCATCTGTGTCTCTCGCTCTCCTTGCAGCACACTTAGGCCAAACCCACAGTGGCTGTGGAGGTGCCAGAGAGTCAGGGCTGTGAAGTCATTTTTAGAGGAAAAACATGGCTGCCAGGCATCCCTGAATGAGTGTTGCTCCATTTCCAGACCTAACACGATAGTAACACAAACATGCAATTAGAGAAGTGCTGACTCAGATACCCTTGACATTGTTTGGTCAAATGCTTATAATTACACTGGAGACCAAAAAATCAATCTGGAAATTGTACAATGGAAGAAATGCCAAGACATGAAGTATGTCTCTATTAGAAATGGTTGAAATTGAATAGCAGCGTTGGATTTCTACCATCGTGCAGCGTGCTCGAGTAGCTTTCCTCTTGTGGTGGGATTCTTTAGCATGCAGAACAATGTGTGGCACCACAAACGGATACAAGTTGGTTTTAAGATTTTATTATTGAGGTTGGGTAATGGTGAAGGTCAAATGATGAGGTCTTGGGTACATAAACTCCACAAATTAAAATTCTCAGACGGCTGAATGAACAATCCTCTTCCCAAAACTAGGATTTAGGTGAGCGAGTAACTCAAATTCAGCAGCTTTTTGGTAAGAAAATCACTTTAAATATCATCAAATATAATTTTAAAGTCTTAAGATTTCAGGGCATATTTGATTTCCAGACATTGTGGGTAATAAGGGTAGTTAGGATTTGCTTCTTTTCTTTTTCTCATGTGATAGTTAACCAAAAATCACCTTGGATTATAGGGAAATTGTGATGGACATGTTATTTTATAGACCACAGGATTGGGAAATAATCAGAAGCAATTTTTATAAAGAAAATAATCAATAGTCAGAACCCTAAACGTGACTTCTCTGTGGCGTTAAGGGTTACAGTCACCTGCGCTAAAAGAGAAACACTCGTTCAAGTTCAAGTATAAAGGTTAAAAAGCCTTTATTTAAATGACACTATAAAATAATTGAGTGCATTTTAACCTTTCCTAACACATAGATTGAATTTCCCTCATTTTTTTCTATTTTTTTATAGCTATTTTCACAGAGCCATAAGAAGCATAACACTCATTATAAGCCAGCTGTGGTTTATTCTCTCACTGGCCACACGTCTTGCTGTAATGAGTGAGGACAGTTGGCATATTCATTTTTTCCATTGCAGACAGAGGTTATTTTTTTTCTTCTTTCTTCTACTACTCAGAGCCTTCATATAGATTGGACTGGTTTGTTTTAATCAGTGCATGGCGGGATTAGTTTAACTTACTGGGTGAGTTTGAGGAATAGATTTTCAGTTATTGTGTGTTATAACGAATCACATGTTATTTTTTTTCTACTGTAGACCCACAGAGGAAAACGGGTCAGCAAGCAAGTGAATGGGTCTGTATAATGGGTTAGTAGTGCGGTGCTTTTGTAAACCAATCAATGAGTTCAGCACGCCAAACATGGAGGCAGACATACAGGGCAGATTGACCGATGAAGAGGGGCTGCATTTAAATCTAGGTCAGTAATGCCACCACAGTACACTGGGATGATATTGACTGCAACAAATTGCCAAAACAGTGTTTACAAAGAATCTCCAGTGTTGGTATATTCCCGGATTCACTGTCAAATACAAGAAAGGGTTTTTTTTTCCCACAAGAGCAGCAAAATATTTGGGGATTTTTGGACGAACAATTTGCCCTCTGCTTTTGGTTTCTTTCTCCTTTTCTACAGACTCTGGCTTTCATAATCGGTCATACCTCACATGGGCCACTCCACACACCATTTCGGCTTCATCTGTCCTCCTCCTCTTCTCTGGTGCAGAGAACTTGCTTTCTCAGACTGTTGGTAGCGTTTTTTTTCTTCTTTTTTTTTTTAAAGTGTTGCTTGGGCCTGGATACAGACCTCGCTCCCTGAGAAACCTTTCTTCGGTGTGAGACAAGCAGGGTGCAGGTCTTCACGGGTGACTGAACACTGAGGAGCTTTCAGGGCCCCCAGTCTCACAGCGTGAAAGGTTGACCCACAATGAAGCCTCCCCCATTTGTATGAGCTTCATCATCATTCAGATTGTGTCCTCGAGTAGGGGAGTGGCGCTGTCTCACGCCGAAGCTGAGCATGCAGCACTCAGGCCTCACCTCCTACGTTCACATGATTATTCCCACAGCCACTCAGCCTGTCACTGTGTTTGTGACGCTGACGTGGTGATATCTAAGTCTACTACGTCTTTTGCTCTTTGTGTGTCTAAAAATACCCGTCTTGCTTCATTTGTTTGTTACTGATATTTTGTCATTAAGTTGCCATTAAAGCTCCACTAATAAACACAATCGGTCATGTGGCCATATGCCATATGAAATGAGCTGTTCACAGGGACAGATTATCACCCGACGCTGCTTTTTTTTTTTTTTAAAGCTTCTTTTAGTTTATTGTTTTAGTTCCACGGCCCCTCTCAGCACAAATCGGCTTCACATCAAAGAACGGGGAGCATACTTTCAGTGGAAAATCTCTAATGAACACATTGTACATGACCTGCCCAGCAGCAGGCAGAAAAGTTGGTGACTAGCTGGTGAAGAAAGTTGAAATGTCTTGCTGATATTTCACTTGTTTGGAAACCAAAACTTAGGTCAGAGTAGAATAAATCTTACATTCAACAGGTGACCAAAAAGAGAACCCTCAATGATGATATTGGGTTTGTGTCTGTTCTGTGGTTTCCAAACATATTTTAGCTAAAATATTGGTTTAACACACAGCTGCAACCCCCCCCCCCCCCCCCCCCCCCCAAAAAAAAGAGAAAGTTACATATATTTATTAGATTATTTAAACATCACTTTTCTGTAGCTTACACTATGGGCTCCTATTTTTGTAGCATAATAGACGTTAAAAGACATTATAGCATCTTATCAGTGATTGGTATCAGACCATTAAATTGTTTATTTACGATTTAATAAAGTTAAGTATCTATTATTATGAAGGCGCCCCCGGGAAACACACAAGGTAGAGAAAATATTGTAAACTAGATCTCCAGAATGAGGCAAGTCGCGCTTGCGTTAGCTGATTGTCACCAACTTGTTCATTCATGCTTCACTATCATTGGCTCCTTCATTAGCTGCTTGGCTACCAGCTGACGAGTAACGTCAAATCGTATTCATGCAGCTTCACTGTGCAGCGTGACCATCATAACCTGACACTTTCATTGTGATACCCACCCCAACCTCGTCCTCATGTGCTAATATTTTTATATATTATATTTAATTAAAATCTGTTTTAAGCTAAATTGCTGCCCCTATCCTTAGTCAAATCAAGAGTAACGCTGATCTCAGTTTGACCAGGAGTGATCACATGTTTTGAATTTTTTTTCTACGTGTGTGTGTGTGTGTGTGTGTGTGTGTGTGTGTGTGTGTGTGTGTGTGTGTGTGTGTGTGTGTGCGTGTGTGTGTAGTAAACTCAAACATTTTGCTGTCTATAGACTCCCAAAAGTTTGCAGATGGATCACCAGGCTTTGGTTGTGGCCTGCTCAGGAACTTGGAATTGTCTGTGTGGTGTGAAGTGTGATACATTTAGTCCTGTTTTTAAGCCTCACTTGGGCTCCTTAGTGCAATTCATGTGGAGATCACAAGCACGGCTACCTCTACATCAGCTGTATTCTCTCATATAAAGTTTTCAAAGAACCGTCGCTTCTATATATGGGCCCCGTTCCCCACTTCACGAGAATGATGTCACTTCTCCTGGCGTTTTACAGGGCTGACGGTGAAAAAGCTTTAAGATTAGTGCGGCGTTTGTTGTTGTGGGATCCCCGCTAAGTTCACTTCCCTGACCCCTGAGGCTCCCCTCCCCTGCTGATCCCTCTCCTCTCTGAGGTCTGGTATCCGTGAGAAGCCCCCTCTCCAGCTCCGCTCCAGCGGGGCTCTCCCCCCACCGCTGAAAGGCCTTTCTCTCATTAGCATGCCCCTGGGGCTCCTCAGCCTGCTGTTGCCAAACAAACACAGCCAAGATTTTCTTCCTCGCCTCCCTCACTGTCTATTCCTCTGGTCATCGCCCGTCATCCATCTTCCCCCGTCTCTGTCACTTTTAACAAATTGTTTCTCACTATATCATCATTTGTTTTTATAGCATTCTCTCATCTAGCCCCTTTGTTATCAGCTCCTCCACCCCTCTTAAATTTCACCATGTTTCTCCCCTCGTGGTTCTCTGGATCTCCCATTTTCACGTGCTGTTTACCTCTGTTGTTTGTATCAGCCCGAAGGACACTCTGTCGCCCTGTTTAGGAAATGTTGATCTGTCTTTCTTTTCCCGCGTCCTTTTTTTTTCATGCAAGTTAGAAGCCACCAGATGGAGGAAAGACAGCGGTCAGAGGTTGCTAATGTATGCTGCAGGAGCGGGGGGCATATGGTGCAAATCAGAAGATGAAGAGGCTCAACCCTGGTCAACACTGCAGCGTACACAAACACACACACACACACACACACACACTCACACTCACACACTACCCCCTCTCTCAGACTTTGGTCAGATGGGAATTGGAAAAATGTGATTGTGTGCCTTTATGCTACCCACAACTAAAGTACGGGTCCCTACTCTGCGTCGCTGATATATAACAAGCCCGTTCTCACCAGGCAGCTCTCTCCAGATTGCTTTTCACGGTGCTACAAGAGGGAGGGAGTGTGTGAGGATTTGTATGCCATTAGGAGGACAAATTCATCTGACTAAAACCGAATCCTAAAACAGTCACTACAAATGTAATAGATGCACATTTCGAGACTGGAAGTAATGTGAGTTTGTGGTGCGCAGATGAGAGCCACGAAGTCCCTTCTGTCGAGCCCTCTGCATCTTGGAAACGAGCTGTGATATACAGTGGAGAGGTGCCTTCGCGAGGCAGGACGGAGAGACGAAAAGGTGGAGGAGAGAGCGAGAGAGAGAGAGAGAGAGCGAGAGAGAGAGAGAGAGCAAGCGGAGAGGGAGCGAGAGAGTAAAGGGGGAGATAGGAAGAGAGAATTTGCTGAAAGAAAGCATTTTTTCTGGATGGGAGAAAAACAACCATGGAAACTCCATCAGAAGAAAACCAAGACCAGAGGCAGGACAAAAGAGGTACCAATGAGTGCTCACAAAGAGCCAGTTCAGTTCTTTTCACTGCTGTGTTTACTGGGGCTTTAACCTACTCCAGACTGCTTGGTTTCACTCTGCACAATAGTTGGGTAGATTTTTCTCAACAGGGACTTTTTTTTTTTTTTTTAAATGTCAGCACAGCCTCCTTGTTTCAGTGTTTGCATGCACGAAAAGTGTTGATATTTAATCGGCAAACTGTGCCTCTCTGCCCCTGCGAAGCTGCTGTCGATACCATGCGTCAGGTGTGTTTGGCTCGTGTTCTCTGGGCTCTCTGTTTTATGATCTTAATTAGTTTCAGCAGACCTCGCTCCTGCAGCAGGAGGGATGGCCGTGATGGTATTTTACCACCAGGTACTTGTGAACAAGAGGTCAAGTATTGGTTCCCAGTTTACTGCACCTTTTATATTGGATTTTCATCATCAGTACGAGAGTTAGTATAATCTTATTGTAAGGTTATAATCCAATTGTTGTATGCCTGCTAAATGCCTACAACATTGTGTTTATACTGTATAACTGACAATTTCCCACCTACAGCTCAAATTACAGTACACCCCCAGCCAGCCAGGGGTCCCTATTTAGTTTGAATTACCTACATTAAGATTTTTATTTTGGTTTGTTTTGTTTTACTTCCTGTATGTCCTACTTCTTTTTCTATGTTTGCCAGACACTTTATGGCTTTATTAGAGAGCAGGCAGTAGAAATCTGACAGGAAATGAGGAGAGAAAGGGGATGGGGAATGACATAGAACAAATGTCCTCAGCTGGAAACCAGCCGGACTCCAGCCGGACTCCAGCCGGCCTCGCTGCAATTACGTGGTTGCCGCCTTAAATCCTGAGCCACCATGGTGCCCCAATCTAAGTTTTTTTTTTTTTAAGAGGAACTGTACTCTGTACTGTATTGTACTGTACTGTACTGTCTTAGAATCCTTGGGCCGGGTCGGGAACCCGTGGGTCTTTAGACCCATGGAGAGATCGTATGTGATACTGGTCTATAAATAGACTCTTCTGTCATATACTTGAACCAATGATACAAGTTAAACTCGTTAAACACATTTGTCCCTCCACTTGTCTCCAAATGCACACAAATGGTGTATTTATTACATAATTTGTGTATCATGTATTAACGGTGTATTTATTAGCCATCATAGCCATCCTTGCATCTTATTGTCACTGAATACACACACACACACACACACACACGTCCCTCGCAGCTTCTTACACACAGCCATGGGTGAGCTGCAGTCACCAGCTATTAGCTGACAGAGTATAAGTTTCCATTGTTAGATAAGTAAACACTGGGACCACTTTTGGCTCAGATCTCCCTCGTCCCTTGAGAATGGCCATTATGGTGTTTTTAAGTGTTGCTCCTCTCAAAGTGGAGAGTGTGGAAAATTAGACCGTTTCTCATAAATGGTGTTTTTGCAGCTCGCCCCAGTGGAGCAACAAACACATATACTTAGCATTAGGTGTAAACAGACACATCTGTTAGCAATGAGGCTAGATGCTAGATTAAAACGAGATGCCGATTTTAATTGAGCTGGAAGCCACTTCCATCTCTTCCAGGACTCATGGATGAGATGGAAGAGTTGCAATGTCTTCATCTCAAATTGTGTGTGTCCAAGTGTGTTTATTTGTGCGATTGGGGTTTGTTTGTATATGAAATGCATACTTTTACCACGCATTCTTGCATGTGGGTCTTTGTTTGGGTGGGTGTCTGCTCTCGTGTTCGGCTGTGGACATCAATTTAAATAATGTTTTTCAAAAAATGTCTCTTTTTTTCTATGCAGTAAAAGGAGAATGGTAAATAGGCTGTACTTATAAAACACTTTTCTAGTAGTAGAGGCCGCTCAAAGTGCTTTATAATACATGCCACATTGACACACATGGAACAGCCATCAGGGGAAATTTGTGGTTCAGTATCTTGCCCAAGGACACTTGCACATGCAGACCGGAGGAGCTGGGGAATGAACTACCGACCTTCTGACTAGTGGACGACCTCTACCCCCTCCTCCATTGCATTTTAAACATTTTTCCCACTTTCCACTGATGGTCCCAGCTGTTGGAAGAGTTCAGCGTTGTGATGATGACACTCCCTGATCACATGATGTCTGTTGTTGAAGGATGGATGGTGGTGATGAATGAGGGGCCAGCTGCAGGGGTTAGTTGGTGATGAGTCCGAACTCAAGCAAACTGTGTTGACGCATGACCAGATGAACATGTTTGGAGGCACTGGGGCAAGTATTTGCTGTTGCACTCCTGTTTCCTCCTGTACACAGCAAACTGTAGATGGCAGACCAACCAACAATTGGTACTGATACAGGCCGCCCCCCCCCCCGTGCCGGAGTACAACTGACCTGTATATCAGATGGTTTGTTCTAACTCGATGAAATACACATTTTTAAAAATTACTACGTGAGCACAATGTGCACTAAAATTAGCAAAGGTGCTCAAACCATTGACACAGGGCCAAACAGTTATGTAATAATGCAGGTGCCTGTTGTACTTAAGTGGTGAAAAACAAATTTTGCAAGTGATCAAATTACCAAAAACCAGGTTGCTCTGGTGGACGGCCATGAACTGCAACATCCCCGGTTCACATCCTGATGGGTGGGGAGGTCATACCACCCTTTCTCCCTCGCTCCACTTCTTTTCACTCTCTCTACTGCTGGCTGTTGAATTAAGTTATAAAATGGTCAAAAGTAATTAAAAAAAAAAAAAAAAAAAACTAAAACCTACAGGAAACCTGGAGGTCGTTGGGCATCTTTAGGGGCCCCAGGGCAATTGTCTACGTGGCCTGCAGGGTTATCCAGCATTGATGAGACAAATAAAGCCAAGCCAAGAAACGCCCTTGTTTTCTTGCCTCTGTGGGTTTGTCTGGCTGCAGGTCAGTATTGCCAGCTTACCTGCAGCTCATGTTGGTCTTGCAGAGCCATCTCATTCACATGCTCGATGATTTGAGAGGCCTCGATAAACAGGATCCTCCTGGAGTGTGAAGAGGCTGCGAAGGTCCATTGTGGCTGAGCTGTGTGCAGTGCTGGAGGGGCACACAGGATGGAGCTCAGCGGTGGGCTTGTCCTGGGCCTCCAGCCTGTGGGCCGGAAGAACGGGGCTGTGGTTCACTGCCATTCTGAATGGGCCCCTGAGAGTCCTGTGTGATGGACAGTCTAGGACTGCACACACTGGTTCTTTGTATCAGGGCTTCTTGGACTCTCTTTCTGTCTCTGTTTTTTTTTTTTTGTCTCTCTCACACAGTGTCACACATGTAGACACACACACACACTCTTTCTCACACAAGCTTCTTTTTCTCCCTCTCTCCTCGTGATCGCGATGTGGCAAGTTTAGCCTCTGCTTTAAGGCCCGACATTGTCATTACAAACAGTTGCGAACTTGTCTGCGTTTCTCTCTCTCAATCTACTTTTCATTCTGTCTCTCCTCCTCCCATTCATGTACTGTAACAAGGAGATGGGGAGTGGAGAGTCTTGAAGTGGTTGGAGGTCTAACCAGGAGTATTAGTCGGGGAGCATGTGAAAGTCATCAGAAGGAAAAGGCCCAATGTGATTTTCATTTGTAGTGCTCCACTCGGAACAAGCCGGCGAGATCCGCTTGTTGTTTAGAGAGTTACCAGCTCCTGCTGTTATTGCCTGTGGAGGAGGATGATTTGGGCTAAAGTTTGCACTGCAACATCCTGTACTCCATGAAATCCCACACTGTACACTCAAAGAAAACAGTCTACTGATACTGGATGTCTATCTTATAACTCTCAAGTACACGTGACAGTGTCCTCCATAAAAATTTTGTGTTATCCAGCAGTCTTAATTGCAGAATTCGTCATCCTTTTTAAACTTGACTTAGTTCAACATTTGGAGAAATGTGCTCATTTCATTTTTCTTGCAGAGAGTTAGATGAGAAGATACTATTCTGCTGTCTGTGCAATAAATATCACACTCCTGGAGTCTTGTCGTCCCCACGGGGAGACTCCGGGAAGTCACCGCACTTGGCCAAGAAGAAGTCCTGTCACTTTTTCTACAGATTACGCAAACAAGATATACTGTTGTATGTTCTGATTTTGAGCTGCTGGAAGCTAGATTTAGTTGCGTTTAGACAGAGCTGGGCCAGATGTTTCCATCTGTTTTCCAGTCTAAATGCTAAGCTAACCGACTGCTGGCTGTAGCCTTGTATTTAACAAACAACCACCAGAGTGGTATCTCCTCATCTCCCCAACTCTTCTAACATCTGACTTCTCATCTAACAAGGCAAGAGACTGAAAGAGAGTGAATTGCCCAAAATGTCAAATAATTCTTTTAACCCAAACCCAATATATAACCTTCAAGTCAGCAGATTAAATTATAAGGACACACGTAATATTTCACAGATCCTATTATTGCTCCAGAATCCCACCTCTGCTTTGAATCCATCCACTGTTTTATTTTACTTTGGTGCAGACTGCTGTCCCCATGCTACTTTGTGCAGGATATCTTGAAAGTGTGTTGACCTTTTGATGCCGTGTCTTGTCTCCCCTGATGTCTAATACCAAGACTAAACCTTTCACAGAGGCCCTTTTGTGAACAGAGTAGTATTCCTGAGATTGCTAATAGTTAATCCGCGGCAGTGGACCTGTCCGACAGCCAGTGTTGTTTCAGTCAGCCAGAACAGAGTTATACCAACCTGCCAACATGTCCAGTCCAGCTGTGAAAATACCACCTTGGATTTATTGTGTTATTAAGCATAACACCCAATAAGTGTGACATGGTTTCTCCAGTGACAGAGAGACGGCTAACCAGGAGCCTCAGTCTGGATGGATAGACGGCTTCAAAAGCAAACCACTCCCGCGGCACGGACACTAATCAAACGGATGGGTTATTGACAGGATCGGTGGCTTTCAAACTAAGTGCACATTTTCTGTCTCTCTCGCTGCACCAAGTTACACAAGGATGGCAGATGTAGCGCATGTCAGCCTGACCTTCTCCGTGACAGGCTGCAGGGGAGGGTGGTTACGTGGTCAGTGTGATGATGTAAGCATTTCAGACGATAGTTGTAGTCTGCCTGGACACATTTTTGTTTCTGATCACTTGAGGTGATCTGGTCTGTGTTCAGACATTTTTCTCATTTTCAGATTAAAAAAAAAATTCAGGCAAAGAAGGCAGACTGACTGTCATGGTGATGTCTTGGCATCCGTGAATGTACTATAAGTTTTTGTGTAGTGAATCTAACGCGAATAGTGTCACATTTTAACGGACACTGATTTTCATCCACGACACGTCACAACTGATTGCAATCGTCCAATGAATTCATGATTAAACCGCTGTGACTGCTGTCACTCTGTGCACCTTTAATACAAGGGATTTCCTAATATAGATAAACCCCAACCACAGTTTTCATATGGAAACTCGCCCTCTCCTCAGGACGGTGTATTTCATTGCCAGGAAAGTATGTTGCGAGGCTTGGGGGGGAAAAGTCTGAACTGAAAAAGCTTGTCGACTTATAGCCAAGATGTAGTCTGCTTTTGGATCGCAGCTGCCTGACAGTGAGATCCACCACAAGAGCAGCTCTTCCTTTAAACGGACTGTATTTGCTCTGCAGCCGAGCTCAATATCCTGTGGATCCCCGGCAGCCCACTCAACCCTCCCCCGACATGCTCATCAGAGAAATGTGGGCTGCGGTAGAAGTTTAGCGACTCTGCTGTGGGCACACTCATTGAGTTGTGGTTAACATGCTGCCATGGCAACTCTTGCTCACCCACCATGGGACAAAAATGTTTTTTATCTCCCTGTACTACACAAACAGTCAGGGTGAAGCGTCCCAGCAGCAGTATATCTGTTTTAATTTCCTTTGTCACGGCAAAGAGCACAAACACAGATGAACTTTCAGGCCTCACAGAAGAAGCATGCAAGTAGAAAGGAATTTTTGGTCAAAGTCGTGCTAATGTTGTCTGCAGCCATGTTATTACTTTCCTTCTTCTTCCGTCATACAAGAACTCGCTGAAACAGGAAATTTCCTCTCAATTGGAGATTACTTTTAAAATCCCACATTATGCATAGACTGCATAATGTGGTCTCTTATGCTGTTGATATGGATGTGGCTGATGACACTATTTACACAACTCCTTGCAGTCAAAGCACTGTCAAAATACAAAGCCTTCTTTCACTCATCAATATTGTTGCATGATTTCTTCTCTGAAGGTTAGTGCAGTTCTTTCGAAGACAGAAAATTAAAAAATAGGCTTATTTTTCTAGAGGACTTGTTAAACCTTCAGTGGTGTTTGTGATCTCTTGCAGTGCAACTAGCTGGATATGTTAGCAAACAATTTCAATTGGCATTCCCTTGGAGATGTGTACCTAGTCTTCGTTGGTTTTTTGTTGCTTAAAACAGCTGCTGCTTTTGGGAAAAAAAAGAGGCTAAAACGATCTGTAGAGCTGTAGAGTTGGTGATAACTCTCTGTGGGTTTATCACTAGGTGCGACCTCTGCCCTTTCACACAGTCATTTGATCAATTGTTAATGTGAAAATATCAGTTGTAACAGCTTGAGCTGCGGTCCGATATCAGGCATTTGTGAGAGCTTTGAAACATAAACACGACCTGGATGTCCCTATGACTCTCCAACATCCTGTCAAACACATGTGGATCTGATTGGAAGCACACTGAGGTTTGTTTCCGAGCATCCTCAAACAGTGCATTGTGGTGACTGGCTCCATTTCACAAGGCAAAAGAACACATTTAATGAGACAGACCCATCTGGGTCACTTCATTCCCTCAGTGTGAGTTGCCATTGATTTCCATTACAGCTTGGCAGACATCCATTGCTCTGACCTGCTGGATGGCCATTAGAGCCCTTTAAGTGCAGTGATGAATTATCAAATGAAACATTAAAAGCAGTGTTGATTGTAAAACCTCAGCGGCGCGCAACAGCTCCACCGTTTCTTTGCTGGTACTGGAAAGGAAGGAAGCACGCTGCATCATGTGAGACCACAGACTAATTTTATGAAACCTGTTTTGAACAGATATGTTCATTGTTTCCTTTGCAGCATTGAGGATGAAGCTTTTTTTCTGTGGAAAAGAAAAGTACAGTGCCATTTAATAAGTGGTGATGAGTGATGCAGTTGGTTATAATGTGATTCTTATGGCCCTGTGATAGACTGGTGATCCGTCCAGGGTGCACCCTGCCTCTCCCCCAGTGCGTGCTGGGAGAAGCTCAAAGGATTAATGGATGATTCATGTGAATACTAATCTTGCTTTCCCTGAGATCACTTCCTGTTCTACAAGTGAAACACAGTCACTTATATATAATTTAAGGGCTGATAATGACTGTTTCATGATATCAAATAAAACTTGCCACTGACACAATTTTTTATTTTTATTTTTGCACAGGCTGCTTCGAGTGCTGCATCAAATGTTTAGGCGGGGTGCCGTATGCGTCGCTGGTAGCTACGATCCTCTGCTTCTCTGGCGTCGCCCTGTTCTGTGGATGTGGCCATGTGGCTCTCACTGGGACTGTGACCATCCTAGAAACCCACTTCTCCAAGGTCACCAGTGATCATGCCATGCTGACTGACGTGTAAGTGACCTCATACTCTTATGTGCGCACTAAATGGCGGCTTGTAATGCTTCCCGGTGTCTGAAAAAGAAATAAAACCAAGGATTGGAGAGTAAAATTGTATCGTTAACATCACAGAAAGATCCATTACACATAATGCTGAGTGGAAAATGTGTTCTTACATAACCATCAGAGTAAAAAGAGGTCCAAACTTCAGATAGATAACACTTTTAATGAGGGTGACTTTATGTGGGCTATTTTTAGCTGATAACATCTCCCATGTTCACCTTATCCTGGAGAACAGTCCTAATATGGAACTTTTTTTTTTTTTTTCCTTTTCCTCCATTAGTCCAGACTATAAAAGAGGGATGACAAGAGACAGGACTGCACATATGTTTTATGTTGGTGTAGACTTGGAGTGCTTTGTTTAATTTAAGATGTCTACAGAGACAGTCTGCCTCTTGGAGGATGATTTCCCGAGACGTGTATCACCTGTTATCTCCACATTTGGGCTGAGCATCTCTCCGTCTCTCTGTCTTAGGGAAGCTCATAACCATCTGTTTATGATTAATCAGCCAGCCCAGGTTACTGATGTTTTAAAGACTGCATGCAAAATATTACAAAGGATTACAAACAGCCAGTTTTCATACCAGACAGCGGCATGCCATGCTATTACTTTACCTGACATTTTTAGTGGGTCTCTCCAGGTGTTACATTGGAGGCTAAAATAATGATAAGTCGTTGATTTGTGCTTAACCCACTGCAGCTTTACGGGCTCAACTTATGTGTGACGTTGTTCTTAAACAGAATACAGCTGATGCAGTATGTCATCTACGGCATTGCTTCGTTTTTCTTCCTGTACGGGATCATCCTGCTGGCCGAGGGCTTCTACACAACCAGTGCCGTCAAGGAACTGCACAGCGAGTTCAAGACCACCATTTGTGGACGCTGCATCAGTGGAATGGTATGTTAATACAACCACTGCGCTGTGTAATCCTAATTTTTTTAAAACAGAGTGCACACATTGCTATTCATGCCATGTGATTTAAAATGGGAATTACATGCAAAGATGAAGATGATGATGACGTTCATTAAAGGAACAAAGTATGAGGGGGGTGGGGGTGGGTGGGGGGGAGGTGAGGAGTGTAATTGTTACCATTTCACTGCTGTTTCAGTGTCGTGGTTATCCGACGATGCTAACACTGCGCCATCTCTGCGTCCTCAGTTTGTGTTCCTCACATACATCTTGGGTGTGGCCTGGCTTGGTGTGTTCGGCTTCTCTGCCGTGCCGGTCTTCCTCTTCTACAACATGTGGTCTACCTGTGCTGCCATGAGGTCTCCCATGTTCAATCTCACCACCAACATTGAGTCCATCTGCGTGGATGTTCGTCAGTATGGTAAGAGAACATCACGTAATGAATTGTTTTTATTAATGCAGGCTCATTCTAAAACCTTGTAACGCCTTAAAGCCCTGAGAGCCCTTATTACATGTTGCATATCTTCTGATTGTGACCAGTTCAACCACAGAGTGATTTGTATTTCTAAAGTCCCAAATAACTGATTTGCTTTTTCTGCTTTCCTATCCTTTTAATTGTCTTGTGGCGTCTCAGATTTATCTTACCCAACCTCCTGAGCACTTGTTTCTGAATAATAAATGAAATGCAAAACTACATCTGTTTTCTTTCTTCACCTTTGGTATAACAGAGATAGAATAGGACAGTACTGATAACAAATGATAAGCAAAATGTTCCCTGGAATTTTTTTCTCATAGGGGGTGTGTTCCTTAAAGGAGTTCTCCAGTAACTTACAAAGAAGAATGGCAAGATATCTTGTTTTTAATCCCTAAAGGGTCGACCTCTATAATATCCTGGAATGTACATTTCCCATAATGCAACACGACTGCAACTTCACTGCGTTAAACAGATGCACCAGATGGTTTGTTACATGGAACCATCTGGGAAGGCTTGCTTGGAAACTGTGTGGAAAAGGGCAGGCGCTTTCAAAAAACTTGCTGATTGGATGAACTGCCTGTCTATTATGTGACGTAGTAGAAGAGAAACACTACACAACAGCAAGCCTCAGCCTGAGGAGCTAGACCCTGCCTCATGTGTGAAATTGTTGTTGACATCAACTCGGCAGATTCATTCATAGTGGTTGACAGGTTTGATTATTATTCACATGGATTCACAATAGATTTGAGTGTATATGAAAACTTTGAATTTCAGGAATTATCCCATGGAACGCCACACCGGGCAAGGCCTGCGGATCTACGCTAGGGGACATCTGCAACACCAGTGAGGTAAGATCCTGTCTGCTGTTCGTACAAACACCATCAGTGGGTGATGAGGACGTTGCCTTTTTAACTTAAGAATAATCACTGTTGCTTGTCTTCTTCCAGTTCTACCTGTCTTATCACCTGTACATCGTAGCGTGCGCTGGGGCAGGAGCCACTGTGATCGCTCTGGTAAGTTTCCCTCCAGTCTCTCCATCCTTCCTCCTTTAGCCCATCTTTGCACGGTTTGTATCAACAGATCATGTGTCCAAGTGGTCCTCTTGTCATTCCCATATGGTTTATGTAACCACGCTAAGGACTATTGCACAGGCTTTTCCTCAGCTCCTATTCCATTTGCTGTTTACCATCTGCTTAGATGCACATGGCCATGTTTTTATCTTAAGATGGATGGAACAAGGTGCAGGTTGGGTATCATAAATGTGTCATCTAAAACTCATAATCATGAGTTTGAACCACAAAAATCACAAGTAGGATGTAATAAAATTTTGACTTTATGGTCTTTAACATTTTTCCCATTACTTCTCTTAACTCTTACTACTGGAAAATGATTGGTCACTTTACTAGTGACGAGGAGGTCACCGGCATGTTCTCTTACAACCTTCTCTGTTCTCTTCCACCAGCTGATCTACATGATGGCTACCACTTATAACTTTGCTGTTTTGAAGTTTAAGAGTCGAGAAGACTGCTGCACTAAGTTTTAAACTGTTTTATGAGCACAGCACAGCATTTGATGCTGTACTGAGTAGAGACAGTTGCCACTGACAACAAATGAACTAAAAAAAAAAACAAACAAACAAACAAACTGAGAATAGAAAAAAACAACATCTCTCCATTAGTAATCACATGAAGTGTAAATAGCTGATATGCTTCCTTTAGCATTTGGTATCCAGGGATATTGCTCGTCTGAGGACACCTGATGAGAGTTGTCTTCAGAGTGGGTTGGTTTTTAGTTGCCTGGTTTGTTCTGCTTTCCTTGGCGCTCACAGCAACATGTCACCATTAGATTTTATAGAAATGTGCACAACTAGAAAGCCACACCAGTGTTATTTATATTCCTAATGTGTGAAGCTGATTTTGACCTGCACAAAGGCATCAACTGCATGAGTATTTAAAAAAAAAAAAACAAAAAAAAAAAGGCAGTATTTAGCATGCAGTACTTCAGAGGATGACTGTAGTCAAGAGCTGAAATGCCAATTCGTGCACAAACTCCTGAGGCACTTGTGAAACATAAATGTTAAGATATTTGTGCAGGGTGTTACACACAGTTTTAAAGAAGAAATTTAAATTAGGAATGAGACCATTCTGAGGTCTGATCAAGACGTAGACTGCACCGAGCCCTTATAGATATACAGTGTCAACAGTATGTACAGTATAAATCTCTGAAATTAGTCCACGTGGACATCTGATGACAAATATTGAAGGTGTTCTCAGGCCTTAATGTTTTTGATTGCCAGATTAGTAGTTTTGGCGAGGATGAATTCTAGTGATACATTTATACCAGGACTAGCTATGGTGGCGAAGTAGCAGTGGCCTTTATATTTGGTTTATTTCCTCAGCCTTAAAATTTGGTACCACCTCAGGCAACCCATGAAGTGTTACACAGCAAATATTCAGTATTATCTCCTTTGTCACGAGTTAGATTCTAAACCGAACTAAAAACCTTTCATCAACTGTATTATGCGGATGAGTATTATGGTGACCATTTGTGTATTGTAGATTTCAAAGTAACTGCACATACCTAGCAAAACACACTATGAAGGGTTAGGCCAGTACCAGGTTTATACTTCTGCGTGAGGCCATATGCCTCACTTTAATTTCATGTATTTTATAAAAGAAGAAATTCTCCTATTTTAGAGTAGAGTAAATGTATTTTTTTTTTCTATGAGAGCTGATGCTGCTATGGCCTCAGCAATGAAGTTGATGTTCTGTTTCATACATTTTCCTTTATTCTTTCTCAAAGTGCCATTAAAGAGCCATTTCTTTTTATCTTAACACTGAGCCTGCATGCTTAAATTTTTCAGATTCTTTGATTTATAGTTACTTATACTCCATATTTCATATATTTAATTTTCTCTTAAGTTTTGGAAGACTGTAGCTTTTACTTTCTATATAAAATAAACAATCTTTGTTTACAAAAATATCCCCACTTGGTCTATTTCTTATTAATCCTACAAAAAGAGTGTTTCAGAGATATAAACGTGAGATGCACATGTTGCAGGGTCACTATCTCATGCTTTGCACTAACCTCCAGCATTTTTACAGCCGCATAAAGCTTGCATGCACAACTTCTGGCTCTCATCTTCTCCTCTACTCATCCTCACGCCTTAAAAGTGTCATTTCTGAAGTATTGTGCATAGCAAGATAGTAACTCCAGTATTAGTAATGATTGTAACATGTCTTGTTACAATAATTGTAACAGTTAAGTCTCATTCAGTAATGTCTCGTCGCCCCTGTGTCTTAGGTCTTTTTAAAAGCTTAACTTCACGTTTGTGTATGTCTATGATGTACGTACTATAGCTCGGACTCCTGTAGCTTGCTTTGCATCTCTGACATGCTCACCGGCCATCCACCTCACCCTTCTCTTCCAGATCCACTTCCTCATGATTCTCTCAGCAAACTGGGCCTACCTTAAGGATGCCAGTCAAATGCATGCCTACCAAGACATCAAAATGAAGGAAGAGCGGGAGCTGCAGGACATCACCTCACGCTCAAAGGAATGCCTCAATTCCTACACATAAGGATATTACACGCTCACAGTCCACATAAGCGCACGCACACACGCACACACACGCACAAAGACACATAGACACTGTGGCCAACCACTGTGGCCCCTTTGGACCAAGACAATGCTCAGCTAAAATAACCTGCCAACTGCCCTGACACTGTGCAGTACTAACCAGGCTCCTAACAAACTAATGCATCAGTGTTGCTTTCTGCACTAACTCACCAGAAAGTGTTTTGGAACTGCTATGTAAAGTTTCATTCATGCTGATTTTTATTTTTTTTTTCTTTATTTTCTATTTTTCTAGAGGAAAAACTTGATGTTCCTGTTGTCTTTTCATTTTCTCTAGCCCTTTTTTATAACCAGTCTTTGCTGGTGAAGCTTGAGACATTGCACTATTCTCATACAACGCATAACAATGAGTTTGTTTTACAGTCTTGCTCTTTCTTTCTTCTGAGCTGATGGTGCAAGTTTTCAACAAGGGAATGTATAACTTTCTTTTGTTTTTTTTTGTTTTGTTTTTTTCGCTCTTTTTCAATCAAAAATGCAGATGAATTACAAACATGAAAGGCCTTAACATCCAGTCTGAGTCCGAGTGTCACACACTACTGACACAAGATGATTACATTTCAAAAGATGTTTTGCAGGTCAAACAGGTCAAATATAAAGTATGCACCGCATTCTGTTGGAAAAGTGCTGGTTATATGTACTCTCTAAAGCCAGAGTCAAGTATTTCACTGCATTACTGTCTCAGTTAGTGATATTTGATTGTTGATTCTAATTTTCATTGTACAGCTACTTAAAAGTCACACAGAACTTTCATGGCCTACATTAACACTACCTCAGGTGTGCACTAGAACCTCTGGATCAATTTAACTGGAACACTACTCCCTTGTAAAACTATGGTTTGAAAATCCCTCTTTAATCTTTAATTGCAAAAAGATGCCTCGAACACACAGTATATATTTAGGTAGCTGCAACGTAAACCACATGCATGCATGAACACACACACACACGCACACGCACACACACACACACACGCACGCTTGCTCTATGAGCTCCTCTGCATCACAGCATCAGTGTTTCATTTTTATGGGTAATCCCATATGAATAACTGGCTTGCTAAATGTGGATTGCTGCCAATAATGAGAGAAAGATATTCAAAGTATTTAATAGCTTAAAAGTTTGTTTTCATCAAGCGAAAAAAGATCAAGGCTTGCCAATGAAGAGAGCTCTCTAATCTCCCATAAACAGTTTTTAGCTCATTGTCTAATGTAACATCTGTACAGTATGATCAAAATTGACTTGATTTTGAAAATTGTATGAAAGAAGCAGAACTATGTCCCATGTGTATTGGTACTATGAAAAAAGAAAAGATCTAAACAGATCTGAAGAGCTTAAGGTGTGAGTCAGGATTTTGTGTTTTGTTATTATTGAAAACAGAAACCACTTTTTCTTAATTTTCTATATTTGCATCTTTTTTGATGTGCAGTTGTCATAATGCTGACATAAATGCTCGTGTAGTCTTTTATTTCTGTTAGTTGAGTTACAGGGATAACTTGATGTTTCTTTGTTGCATGAAGAAAACTGTTTCTGCAGCAACACACATGATGTACAGTCACGTATACTGACATCAGTAGTAGGCAGTGTTTGCGTTTTCTTTTTTTCCTAACTGATTACAAATTAATCCATTTTTATATAGCTGATTAGTTATAGATGTTTTTAGAGTCTTTTATTCAAGTCTAAAGTATATAAGTCCTATATTATTTTGTTGCCTGATAGTATACCTGTGTTTTCTATGAATGTCAAGGGCTTCCTCGCGAATTACTGATGCTTAACTTTTAATTCAACTTTCATATAACAATTAGTCGTAAACACCATGTCATTTATAAAACTGTACGGCAATCTAAATGGTAGATTTAGCCAAAGTATGAATGCCATTGTGACTCTCTGCCCAGTGTTTTACACAGTATCTGTGAGATATTGTAACACCAAACCTGCATTGTTCTCTATAAGACTAATAACCACAGCTGTACAGAGGCTGAGATGAAAGATGACAGAAGCACATGAGGCTGTGGTTTATTACATCTCATCTTTGTATGCTGTGTTTCCTGTTGAATGAACCAAAAGAAAAGAAAAAAAAAATACTAAAGAATAAAGGCTACCTATCAATCACCAGAAGGACAACAATCCAGCATCCTGTCTGACTGGAAACCCCTTTGTGACAAGACTCAACTGGCCTGTTGACTGTTTTTATGAAAATAAAATAAAACAGATTTCTCTCTGTTTTGGTGTGTGCTTCTTTTGCATGATAGAAAATCTTGTTTGGTGTACAGTAAGTAAAAAAAATTGTACCACAGCATTTATTCATACATATGTAAAAACAAGTGTATACATATTGATTAGCAAAATCTTAAAATATAAACAAAAAATGCATCACACTTAAAAAAGTAAAAGACTACAGCGGCTCGTATAATTCATTAGTTTATGATAGCAGTCTGGCACAAACAGCTCACCAGAAGTCATCATCTTCATCCTTGTGTGAATATGCTACAATGCTGGGAAAAGAAAAATCAAGTTAGTGGAAGCCTCAAGGGACAGAAAAAAACAAGCCAAAAATAGTAAAGTATTTCTCAATTAACTCATCCTTGAGACAATGTAATTCCAGTACAAATAACAACATTATAAAAGGCAAGGAGATGAGAAACCACAAAAGAAATTAAATGTTTTTGAAAGGCTTATGTAGGGCTTATACTGTATGCAATCCAGACGGTAGGTTTTTGGACAGTTACACATCTTTTGTTCTTCAGGCTCCGAGCGTCAGAGCATTCAATTTGAAATAAAATCACGGATACTACATTAAAGTACAAATCTCATCTTTAATTTGAGTAGGTTTATGTCAATATTGAAAGAACTATGTGGGAGATAGTTACCTGTCTTCTTTTTCATCAGACAAACTCTTGGCCTCCGGGCTCGTATGTCCTGCTTCGTCTCGTCCAGGGCTCTGAAAAAAAACAACCAACCAGATTAAAACAAGTTACCTGCTTGCTTATAAAAGCAAAGTTTTACAGTAGTGTCAGAAAATCACCTGTCCATGCTCCTTCTCCCTTGCCTCCAGGACCATTTTCATGTATTTTTCCAAGGGATTTTCTGCTTTAGCCTCCTCTCCATCATCTTTCTGCTCTTCATCCCCTTTCTTAATCCCCATTTCTTCTTCTGCTTCTTCTCCTTCCTGTCCTGGTTGCTCCACCTCTTGCAAAAGCTGGTCAGACATAGATACTCATTCATTCTGCCTTTTCTCAGTAGACATAAATACGTGAAGATCAGAAAGTTTTAGAAGAACCAGGTGGAAGATAATAATTACCATCTCTTTCTCCAGTCTTTCAAGTTCTTGGAGCTCCCTCTCTCTGGCTTCCTCTTGCTCCCTTTGCCTTCGTTCTTGTCTTTCCTTTCGCTCTCTTTCCCACCTCTGCTCTTCATCCTCTTCATCCTCTTCCCTAGCAGATTCACCTGAGGTTTGTGGGACCTCTGCAAAACATATGGATTGGCATGAGTCAGATCATTTGTCATTTGGTGATGAAGTTCCTGTCTTCCTTTTGGTTTGGGCTGTAGACTGGCTACAGTATGAAAGAGATTTATGAGACTGATGGTAATCAGTAGAAGATGAACAGGGCGTTTGACCTTGGCTTACAGTAGAAGGTTACCCTTTGTGTCATTTGGGTCAACCGAGACTATGCATCAGTAACGCGGGGACTAAAGACTCACCCGCCTGGCCCTGCAAGTCTATCGGGTCTTCTGGGAGGTCCCGTGGGCGGGGGACAGCGGGGCCGTCAGGGGCCTCCTCAGTAAGAGGGACAGCAGTGTCCAGGAGAAGCTCTGGAATGTGGCCGGGCTCTGGAGGGAGACATGCACAAAGAGATCTTTTATGCTGCACCATAATGCAACAGGGCCAGAGGACCAGCACAGAATACATAATCAGCTGCCCTTCATCTTCACCATTGTGCAGGGCCACTGAAAGGACACTTTGGAGGCCAGTCACACACTCATTAACAAACGGCCATTCCAAAATCCAAAACCTCCTTACTAGATATACTACATTTTATTACTGGGATTTTTTTTTTTTTAATCAATAAGAATAATACACTTAAGACACTTTTAGTTATATAATGCATCATTAAGAAAAAAGTGGGAACCAATTGAAATAAAATATAAATAATGCATAAAAAGATGAGCCACACAGAAAGCGATCGCACTTTCCATCACTTCTGTAACACTCACATCATGCATAACTCATACATGGAAAATAAGCTATATATATATATATAGTACGGCTGCTCAGCCCAGGATACAGTGAAAGCTTCTGAGTTTTAGACAGGACACAACAGGAAAACCTCCCACGGCTTCCAAGATGGATACCCAGAGGGCTTGTCATCTCTGCTCCATGTCGCACATCATGCAACAGATCTGTAAGAATACTTCATGTGCCAAGAGATTCAAAGTTTTTAGTTAAAGTCACTTTGATCAGAAATATGGTCCATGGCAATTTTAAGAGCCATGACATGAAAAGCTTTTCCATTATACCACACTAACAGTGTATTCACAGGCTTGAAACTGAACTTGGTCTCAGTCAATACAGTGTATCAGTGACTTTACACGGTGTATTAGTCAGAAAAGAAAAACAAATACTAGTCCGGAGTACCTGACAAATTCCCAGTGAGATCTTCAAGGCTGATTTTCTCAGGCTGTGGGGAAGACTCCGAGCTGAAGATGACAGGATGCATTTTGGGTGGACTGAAGAAACCAAGAGGAAGATGAGGGCATGGTTATTCACAATCGCTATGTGAAAGTGTATAAAAATGACACACTGTCCTCGCCAAAGCCATGACAGATGGTACCTGGTCTGGTCTCGTGCTGTGCTTTTGAGCTGCGGACTGGGAGGTGGACTGAGCTCAGAGGACAAGTCACCTGAGGTCACCACCTCCTCACGGGGGGCATGAGGGAGCTGTCGGTCAGACGACAGCTCTGTGAACACCATTGGAGACGCAACTGCCTCTATCAGGGGCAAAGACTTTACGTTAGATGATACCATTAGGGGACTAAGATTATTATCCAAAGACTGACATGAAAATACCTGGACTTTGGATGTTTGAATAGTTTTGATGTTATGGAACATTAACAAAATATATACAGTATGTGTTAAATGTGCAGTTTAAGAGTGCTGACAACATTTCTATTTTTATTTCATGACAGGTGAAAAAGGGTTGGTACATCTAAGCCCCTTTGAAGTGTTTTCACAGGATAAAACATTTTTTGAAGGTACCTTCTGCAGTCTCTCTTTGAAGTTTTTTCCTGGAGGAAGAGTGAGGTGTGGAGGACAGACGTCTGGATGGAGCAAAGCTTTCATCCTCAGGGTGTCCATCTCTTAGAAACAGAGGTTCAGTGAATGAATGGAGGCTACGCTCAGTGAAAACTGTGGACTCGGATTGGTTTTGAGCTTCTAAGAAGGTCACTCTTGGCTGCGCAGGTGGTAAGGCGTTTCTGGTGTCATAGGACACCGAGGAGGGGGTTCGAGTGCTTTGGGGAGACAGAGGTCGGTGTGAGACCTTTGATTTGTGGGGTGAGTGGGTGTGAGAATGGTGAGAGACCAGTTTCCTTAGAGGAGAGTTGGGGCGATGTGAAGGATGTGGTTGTTGTGGGGAAAGAGGTCTTGGGGGAAGCATGTGTGAGATGGTGGAGCGCACTGCCCTCTGCTGGTAGTTCCTGTAGGCTTCCTCCAAGGTCTCAGCCTCCTTCTGCAGCTCCTGGATCCGAGCCTTGGCTTCAGCCACCAGCTCCATGTCAGAGTCTGGAGAGTCACTCCAAGGCAACTTGTGTCCTCGCAAGGGTCCACCTGCTTCACAAACATTATCATAACCCACCCTGGTCCTCAGCAGAGCTCTGTCCACATAGATGTCAGGGGGAACCAGCCTGTCAGCACTGAACTCCAGCACTGAGCGATCAACAAGAGAGGGCTTGGGGTTACGCAGCACTTCATTTTCAAGAGCTGCCAAGATCGCACGGATCGCACAAAAGAAAGAGAAAGAGGGAAAAAAAGGAAAAGCAAACAAGAGGAGAGTTGAGCACTAATACAGAAGACCAACCACCATAAAAGAATACATGATGTGAGAAAAAAGGTTTGCAAACTAATTTCTAAGAACTATTCACATGCATTTACACATGCATCAAAAATCCAATTGCTACTACTGTAAAATGGCTTTCTTTCTTGTTTATTACTAACATTTCTATAGAAATAAATGAAACAAAAAAGGACCGTGTTTGAGATCTTAAAAATTTGCTAAATGTTTTTCTTTTATAAAACTGAATGGTCACATAGAACATCATTATCCAACAGAGAAAGAAAGCCAGTTTATGGAAATCAGAAACACAAGTTATTTATTACTGATTATGTCACAAATAACTAGAAACAAACTCCAACATGATTTAAAATTACTAATCACTAAGACACACTAAGATGTGGCAAACACGCACGGTACCTTGCTGTGTTTGGCGAAGCTGCATCTTGATGTCCTCAACATGGTTACTCATCCACTGTGACTTCTCCTCACACTCTGTCAGCTGAGCCTTGAGCTGAGCGCAGCGCTCCACCTGCAGAGAACCGCAGAAGACAGGACATCACACTCCATTTACACTAATCACCATTTACACAAATAAGTATAAGTTACTGGAAATCCAGATTTAAGGACAAACCAAACTCCCGAAGGTGAGGCAAAACTGCACGAAAAAAAAAGAAAAGCTGAACACATAGTTTCCCACACTCAGCAAGTGGCTATGACATCACTGACCTCACTCTGGAGCTGTGCCTGCAGCACCTGTTTCTGGTTGTCAAACTCTTCCTCATCGAGTCTGCGGGCGCTCTGCAGCCTCCGTAGCTCCATCTGCAGGGCCAGCTGCTCTTTGGATGGTTTGCCCAAATCTTAGAGAGGATTTATCAGAGTCAAAACATAATCTAAAAGTAAAGTCCGTTTCCCAATGCCCCATCTACTTTGGTGGGAAAAAGGATGTGGTGATATACAGAAGTAGTTCTGATTCATGATGTAATTTTTAAATACTCCAGCTCCAGTGTGTATCTGAGCAGCATGAGAGGACAGCACATGAGGCTTAACACCATGTTTTTTTTTTTGTTTTTTTTTTAGTGATGGGGCGAGAGGCCCACTGGTCCCCTGCCCCATCATCCCTTAGAGAGAGGTAAAATTCTGGTTCACTGCCATGGGTAATGGGAGGCCTCTGTCTCTGCTCCCTTTCCCCTCCACTTCTCACCCACCCCCGGCCCCTTTTAGACACTTGTCTGCAAAGCTACAAACACGGCACAGAGGCCCCACATTGGCAGGCAAGACACATTCAAAAAGACTCAGTTGAGCCAGAAGCAGTGGGACAGACTAGCACGAATGCTTCACAGTACACTGCATCTCCCAGAGCTCACAATAAGCCCACACTCAAGCACTCTGAGGGAACTGGATTTATCTCAGTTATGAAAAAAACAACTGCAAATATTTTCAAGTACCGATTTTCTGGGATTACTTTTCTAAGCAATTATAAGCAATAACTCAGACACTAAGTTGTACATGATTATAAGCAGAACTCATATTCTCTCATGGTAAAGTAGATAGGGAAATTGAGCCATGCTAAGACTCCTGGGAGGTATTTGGGAACAGCAGCCGGTCCTCACCTGCATGGAGAAGCCGGTTCTCCTCCTGGGCCTCATCCAGCTGCTTCTTTAGCAGCCGCAGCTGCCCCTGCAGCTCTGCTTTCTCTCTTTTCAAGCTGGGGTAGTCACTCATGGTCTCCAGCCTTTCTCTTAACAGCTCCTTCTGTTGAGTCAGCAGAGGAATCTGCTGCTGTGCTGTGTCTAGCTCAGCCTGGAAAACAACACAAAAGCCATTAAAAGAGCAGGCAAAATAAAGCTGGAGACTGAATGAATCAATTACACTGTGTACTGTATAATTATTATAGGACCACATCACACTGATTAAAGGTTTTGCCTGAAGTGTTCAATTATTTAGAAGGACTGAAATATTGTGCCTGGTGCTCACTGAAGAGGGTGAAGTGAACACTGCTGGGAGATTGGGATGGTTTTGTTTACCTGCAGCCGTCTCAGCTCTGACCGTGCTCTACTATGCTCCTCTAGTTTGGCATCAATTACAGCCGACTCCTTTTGGATACGAGCAGTTTCCACTGAGAGAAAAGAAAGAAAGAAAGAATGTCAACATGATCTAAGATAGTAGCAAGCTGGTCACTAATAAACACTGCATTCATTTAAATACTCACCTTTGTTTCGGTTCTCACTATCGGTTAGTTTTCCTGTTCTCTTGATGAATTCGTCTTTCAATTCAAGCTGATACCTAATTTTATAAAGACATAAGAATAATGATTTAAAAGAGCTCTGGAACTAAATCAGCATAAAAACAACTCACCAAGACCAAGAGAAACAATTATTTCTGACACTTATAGCAGGTCAGTACCCTATATATTTATAATGTATATTGGACACACAGGAAATCATTGTCATTTTAGGCCTAAACAACAGTTACAGCCTCTTATCACACAATGAGGATATCCCTATAAAATAAGACTAATTTTGAGTGGTAACATGAACTACCAAGCCAAAAAGAAAAAAAATGGACAAATGAGAGTCTGTGTTCAGCAGGAAAATACCTGGAAAGTTCATTCTGCAGCCTTTGGTCATACATGTCCTCCATTGTCTTCACAGCCAGTTCTCTCCTCCTCATCAGCTCTTCTGTGGTTTTGACCTTCTCCTTGTGAATTTGACAAGTCCTGTTGTCGCACAAACACAGCAACATTCTCTATGAAACAGTGGTCACAATGAGAGGGCATAGCACCCTTTTACTGACATGAATACATTTACTTAAAAAGCTCTTACTTTTCAAAAGCTTCTGTTCTCATCCTCTGCTCATTTTCTCTGTTCCGCAGTGTTTCAATTTCTTTCAGTACTGATTGTCTCTGCATATAAACATTTTTTTCCTCTATCTAAGAAAAGAGAAACACACATAACTGCATTATTTATACCGTCTTAGATTTAAGCTACTGACAATTATGCCAATGACTACTGATAGAGAGCCTACCAAAATTTCACTATTTAAAAAACAGAAGAAAACAAAGACCAGCATCAAATCAGCATTAATTTACCTCTTGTTGTTTTTGTAACCGATCAATGGCATTTTTCTCCCGGTCCATCAATGCTTTTGTCTTCTGTTCATAGGTCCTCTCCAGCTCTTGTTTCAGCTTATCAAATTCTTTATGAAATTTGGATTTTTCTTCCATCCTCACCTTGGCAATCTCAACATCTTTAAAATGCAGCATCTTAAAAGACAAAAAAGGAAAACAATCACATGAGTATTCACATATGAGCCATTCTAATACAGTATTCATATCTTTGTTGTTTACGGCAGATATGAGTATGCAGCTCTGCTTAATGCCTGCTCGGGCAATTTCTGATTCATTAACTTTGTAGAAAATTATATGTACCTTTGTGTTCATTTCTGATTGCATCTGGGCTTCAATTTCTTTTCTATATGCAGCCAGTTTTGATTGGAGAGGAAACCATTTGTCCCCACTGTAATTGACATTCTCATATTCCTTATCGATCATTTTCATCTTCTCAACTGTTATGGAAGAGAGAATGCTCATTAAACATTAAAAACTGAGCGATCAATGGCATGTGCGTGGAATACAATGCAAGACATCAATTCACCGTACCAAGAGACTCTCCATGACTTGTTGTCTGTGTGTCTGCATCACGGCACAGGCCATGACTATAATGGTGTGTTAGCTGAGTTAGTAGGCTGATCAGGAACCCTGCTAGACAAAGATAAAGTGTATATCAATGAAAAGGAAGTGGGGGCAGAAGTAGCTTTATTAAAAAAAGAATGTAATACTGCACATACCTTTATCATTGTCTTTATTTGAAGACTGTAAGAATAAATAAACTATTACTATTAGTAACAACATATATTTTTTATTTCTATTTATTATAAGAAAATATCATACATGCTAAATCATATTATTATTTACCAGGGATCTGTAGAGGGCTGATGTTGGATTAATTTTAAGAAGATGAAGAAGGTCTTCTTTTGTGAAAATCTGCAAAAAAGGATCAGAAACCAAAATCTTCATCTGCATGCTCCTTGCACTTCAAGCTACAGTGAATTAAACAAATGCAGAAGTCACACTCACTTTTTCTTTGCATAAGCCACTTTCAGGGTAGAATACAGAAAGTGTGTACTCATATCCTGAGGTACTTAGATGATCAGCCACCATGCTGTTACAGGCTGAGACCAAGAGGGGTTCAGATTTCACAGGTACTGGTCTGGGGACTGGTTCTCCTCCAGTCAAAGGTGGGTGTTTCAACTCCTGGATGAGCTGATTCCTTAGCTGTGTCTGAATAAGATCAAAAGAGGGAAAGAGCGATGAAGATCAAACTTACGCTGCCCAGAGTGGACGTTGGCTACAGGAGCCAACAGCAACGTTACTAGCACGACTTACTTTGAGTGTATCGAGGACTCCTTTGTTTTTAAAAGTTTGATAGAGTCTTTTTCTCAACTCATCTGGGGACAGGGTGTCCTCCTTGCTCGAGTACATAACTGTCACAGTGTTTGCAGGTCCTGACAGAACACAAAACAAAGGTACAACAGCTCGGTGAACTGACATTGCGGGCTAGAGAGAAAAAGCCCCACTTTTCAACAATTTTCAAGTATTCTTACCTGGTGTTAGACTTTTACTACACTATCTGCTTCACACTTGTTACAACAGGGATCTTAGAAAACAAGCATTTCGCTAGGTGCCATCCTAGCGACCAGAAGCGTCTCTTTCCAGGAGGTGTGCCTCGAACATTTAAATCCGCCAACGGAAATTTCTGTTCCGGCCAGACGCTAAGATATGACGTAAAGAAGAAAACGGCAATTTATTTATTATCATTAAATAATTTGTAATAAGTTTCACACAATAATGATTTGTACGTAGCTTTTTAAAAAGAAAAACAAAAGGTTTTACAAAAGATGGCTGATAAATATATTTGGCTACTTTACCATTTCGTCATCTTTTCGCGACTCCTCTCGCTGTTCTCCAGGAAGTGAAATTAACAGGTAAACAAAAATCGAAGAATCAAAATTACTTGCTGTCTTTGTTGTGCACATTGGATTCTTACTATTTTTCAAGTCTGTCTTTCACCTTATTGTAATTATAGTCTCACAAGAATCGCTTAAAGACTTGAAAGAAGCCAAGCGTTTGCTAAGTGCTGTAGCTAACGTTAGCTTGCTAGCTGAACGGTTTACAAGCACTCGGGTGATTTTTGGAAAGATTTCATTGTTTAACCTAATTCATTTGGTTTTAATTGAGAAAGCTAAACCTAGCGAAACCTAAGAAGAAGGGGAAACTATGTCCGGAAGTTTTTATTTTGTCATGGTTGGTCATCATGACAACCCTGTGTTTGAGATGGAGTTCTTGCCAGCTGGGAAGCCTGAATCAAAGGTAAAGTGGCTTCCCTGATAACAGCACCAATCATTCCACTGCATATATTCTTGTCCAATAACAGCAGTAAAGAAAGCTTTGATACGTGTTATTCGTTTAACTAACAGACAGACTAGAACTAACTAACTGTCAGGATATAGTCCATAAATCATGTGATCACACTAACCTGTTTTACTGTCAGTGACACAATGCCTTTAAAGTTATTTATATGAAATAATAATGTCTGTTAATGTGATAAGATTTTCTTCATTGACCACAGGACGACCATCGTCACCTGAACCAGTTCATTGCACATGCTGCGCTAGATTTGGTTGATGAAAACATGTGGCTGTCCAACAACATGTACTTGAAAACTGTGGACAAGTTCAACGAGTGGTTTGTTTCTGCCTTCGTCACTGCAGGACATATCCTTTATTCTTCCATTTTTATTCACTGATATTGTATTCATTTCTCATGGAACACTTATCTTGCATTGTTGCAGAATATATATATATAATTATTTTATAAACGTGGTTATTGCAGTCATAAAATTAAAAAGGAAATGTTGCCATGTTGTAGTTTACTGATGAAATGAGACGAAAAAAGTGTATTCATGGCTAGTTGAGTCATGTTTGATAAACAAATTTCTGAGGTGTACATCTTTAATTTGGATACAGTAATGCAATGATACAAGATAACGGAAAGAATTAATTGATGAATCGACGTATTTTCTTTTCTTTTGATATTCAATTCATCGTTTAGTTATCTATTACGCTAAAACAAGCCTAAAGTTCTCTCAATCCAATTTCTTAAAGATACAGATTTGTTGCTTTCCTCTTAAATATCTTTGATTTTTAGACTGTTGCTTGAAAAAAAACAAGCAATTTGAAGATGTAACCCTAGGCTCTAGGAAAATTTTTCATTTATTTTATATATTACACAATTAATGGAAAAAATTATTAACATCATTAATTGGTACTGAAAATAATTGTTAATTATAGACTCATTGCCATTATCTAACATGTTAGTTTGTAGTATAATATTATTATTTCAGAAGTCATTCACATGGTTGTTTTCTTCTGTATAGTCACATCAAAGTAATGTTTTGGTTATTTTCTTTAACTATTTGCCATACATATAAGATTCATCATGCTGCATGATGTGCGACAAGAGGATGGAATAAAAAACTTTTTTAATGACGTATATGATTTATACATTAAGGTAAGTTGCCTTCCATATAATGAGAAAATCTTAGCATGAAGTAACATTTGGTCAGTTTTTATCTTCGGTTTTTGATTTAATCATTTATTGTGTCTTCCAGTTTGCAATGAATCCATTCTATGAAATCAATGCACCGATCCGCTCGACAGCTTTCGAAAGGAAAGTCCAGTTTCTTGGAAAGAAACATCTCCTGAGTTAATCACATGACATGCGCAGGGATTTGAATGCATCTTGTCTATTGTTGTACATATACCTAACACTTGTTTGATGTGTGTATGTTTGTCTTTTCCTGTTTGACAATTGTTAACACATGGATTTTCTATAAAGCATCTTCTTGTCTGATCTAGTTTCTAGGGTAATGTTTGTTAGCTGATTTCTTGCACGGGATGGGCTGTGGAAATGGTTACTCTGTTGATGATCAACATTCGACTTTAAGGCTCAAAAACTCCAATTTATCCCCAATAAGTTTGAGCTTGGTCAATAATGAATAAAACATACAGATTAACAGACACAATCTTGTGCTCCAACGTAGTTATTTTTGTCATCTATCGGTTTAGGCATTTTGTCATTGCAGTTTGTTAAAAGTAAAAGTAAAATAATAAACCAACTTTTCAGGCTACAAAACATGCTTCAAGCGACAATTCTCAAGAGGGTTTATTTATCATTTGGCATACCAGTAGTACAACTTTGAATATAAATGAAATCTGGATGAGAAACAGTTAAGGTAAATGAATGATTCACCATTTTAAATATTGGGGAAGGACTTTTAACTTTAAGGCGAAAAATGTTTATAGAGTACTTCAAAGATCAAAATCATTCTTTAAAACAATAATCCCAACATAAGGTTCCATCATGACCATTATTTCATTTAACTTCCCTCAAGGGAATACTGTGGTTTGATTCAGTGATTTTAAGGTAAAAACAGTTTACAAAATACAAAAGTTTCCAGAAACTTAAATACAACATATGCCATGCATGTTAATTTTGCTTAAATATTTATCTTCTGTCAGGGATCTTGTCCCTCAGTGCTCCCAGCACATAGCCATGATCTATTTACTATGTAGAATGTGCACAAACAAGACCTAAAGGTGCAATAATCACAACAAGCCTCAATTTGTTAGTTACACAAAGTAGTGCCTTAGCTACTTAATAATCCTCAGAAATAAGGTCATTGGTTGTATAAATTATTTTAGTTATGCTGTTATCTTCTAAATATAAATATACAGGTCATCACTTTATCTGCATTGTCACATTCTGGAGTGAATTTCATTGAGTCACTTTATAATTAGCCTTTGTAATAGAATGGAATATTAAACCACTTTACAGGGAAGTGAAACTTCAAATATATTGCCTTTGTTCTGTCATGACATATTTTAGTTCCCCACAGGTAGTCTTAGGCCAAAACAAAATATTATTTATTTTCCTGTTTTCCTTTAAAAGCCTGGCATTTAAACTGTGGCACAGCTGAGTGAATGATTCAGTGCTTTCATGTTTATTTGTACTTAGACTGTGATGAATTTAGTGTTTCATCGCTCTCTTTAAACAGAAGTCCAACTATTAGCATTATCAAACCTTCAACAGAATAATAAATCACAAAGGCAGTAGCATAGTTTGTTTAAATAAGATGTTACTACAGCATTGTACACCTACAGCCTAGTCACATAACAGGCATAACAGCAAATTAATGTTAGTGATAACTCCTGGACGTTATGAACAGCAAGTGGTAGCAGAGCGAGGCTTTCTGTGAAGCTTGACTGTGTCCGTGGGGATGAGGTGGTCCGTTCTTTCATCCATTGCCAACACTCTGCGCACTGCTTCCTCAAAGGCTATCGCTACATTGGTGGCATCCTTGGCACTGGTCTCATAATAGGGGTAGTCACCATTCTCCTGGCACCACTGCTGAGCCTCCTCAGCAGACACCTGCCTCTCCGTCACGTCCAGTTTGTTGCCCAAGACTACGAATGGGAACTTCTCTGGCTCCTTGACATCTGCATAGTAGATGAACTCCTTCTTCCAGTTGCCTAAGTTGAGAAAACTCTGGTTGTCATCTACACTGAAGGTGAGCAGGCAGCAGTCAGAGCCACGATAGAAAGGAGTCCTCAGACTGCGGAAGCGTTCCTGGCCAGCAGTGTCCCAGATCTGCAGGGTAACCTGGTGACCATCTACCTCCAGGTCCTTGTTGAGGAACTCAACACCGATGGTGTGGAAAAGGTGTGCATCAAACTTATTGGTCACGTAACGGTTCATGATGGAGCTTTTTCCTACACCACCATCACCCAGCAGAATGACTTTCAACAGGGATGTCTTTGTTGTCATGGCTATTCACTCCCAATCGACCACTTTGAATAATAATTTACCTGATAGAGAGATGCAAAGTGTCAAAGATATTTTTAACTGTACATCACAATAATATGAATTTGAAAAGAAATATTGTGACTAATCACCACTTTACTTCACATTTTAGTGCAGGAGCACAACTTTTGGTGGATGTTTCGTGCTTTTTGGCTCACCCCTGATTGATTTAGCCTCCTCCACCGGTCCAGATCATGTGCTGTAGAACCTTGTCCTTGGTCACATGCTCATTTGTTTGATGTTGATGTGAACAGCCATGTAGGTAATGTTCAACCAGCTGTAACACAGTGACAAATTATCAGTTTCCTCATTAACAGATGGGCCAGGACAGCAGTTAAAACTGAGGCCCCGTTGCAAAGAAGCCTTATATACTACCAAACGTTCACAACACTGCTTGTGGCCAATGTAACAAGGTATACAATTTAAAACAACTCATGGCATACAACGTACACGACCATTAAATGAATTGCTGTAATAGGCTGGCATAGAGTTCCTGAATTAGGTCTATTAGGTCTAAGTATTAGCTTCGCTTGGCGAACATGAAAAAAAGAAAACAAGGGAACACAGCTGGAATTAATGTAATATACTAATTACGCTAGCTCAGGTTTACTACCAGGAAAGATATAGCTAGTAACGTACCTTACAGTTTGGGCCTTGCAGCTGCGGAGTAAATGAGAAGTAAAACACGAAGCAACTGAAATAATGTCAATGCATATGTTTGACAGCTAAACGCCTTGGCGTGGCTCGAGACAGGTCGCACCGTTTCCTGATGAGCAGCTCCAAAGCCTCGGTGCTAACACAGCTAGCTGCTAAAAGGCTAACAACAGCTACACGGAGAGTCGCCGATCATGTGATCTGACAGAAACAACCAACGAGTGTTGAGGTAACGTTTCAAGCCCTTACAACTTATACATAGGATATTTTAAAAGTATAAATTTAGGCTTGGAAAAAAACATTTACTTTTAAACCGAGCAAGACTTTGCTTTCTGCTTTTTTCGTCAACAGATATTAGCCTGCATTGATACCGTTTTTTACTTTGTATTATTCATGCACCACCACCAGAGAGCGACATTTATCTGTTCGGCTAACATCCTAGCTAGCTACACACTGTTACAATTTAAAAACCACTCAAAAACGAAGTAGATGCTGTACCACCTAACAGCTTGCTGCACCAAATTTGCACTGAGATGTCCACTGAAGGTATGGAAACAGCTGAAATAACTTTACACCACACAGCAATTTCATAACGCAGTGGTGGAAAAAGTCCTCACCCACAGCTTAGATCCTTTACTTAAATAAAAGTACGACTACCACGATGTGAACATAATAAAAAAAAAACTGCATTCAAAGCCTCACCTAAGTAAAAGTACAAGTTCTGTGGATAAATGTCCCCTATGACTGAAATCTGATTCTGACTGATGTTGTTAATACTGATGCATTCCCTATTTAAGCAGCTTTATTGTTGCAGCTGCTGGATATGGAGCTAGTTTTGAATACTTTATTCATAGTGTGGTTGCTTGGTCCAGTGGTTCTCAACCTAGGGCTTGGTCTCATCCAAATGCAGATCAGATAAATCTGAGGGGTCCTGATTAATGGGTGAAAAAGAAGAGATAAACAAAGTTCTGATACATAAATCTGATTTAAGTTTTTGGACTTTTGTAATCTTTGATTTATGATATATTGCTACCCATCCAGGTATACAATCGTACAATATGTGAGGAAAAAAGGAAAGTCAGACAGAGTTAGAAAAAAACAGTTTTAATGTAATAGTACAGTATGATATGAAAGCAAAATTTACAACAGTTATGCACTGATACTTTTTATCATTAAAACTAACCAGCCTTCAAAAAAGTTACTCGTCTAAGATTGAATTTCAGCAACAGTTCACCTAAGAATTCACATTACATGTCATAGATTATTTTCAGTTAACTTCAGCAATGCACTATCACATACACAACAAGACTAAGTACAATACTGTTAAACATAACTAACAGACACAGTTAGCATTTCCACCTATTCCTGAGATCTGAGTTATCTGTATTGTAAGAGACTATTTTGAAAATCATGGTAGAGACGATAGCAGGATGTATTGGTGTAGCAGCATGGTGATAAAGTAAACATGCATGCACTGGTAGCACTTAATCTCCCATTGAGGCCATGTGTCTCTTTGTGTGAATGTCCTGAGGCTATGCCATTAAAGAACACTGAGAAACTCCACAATTAGGAGACCATAATACCGACAGGAAACAGGAATCTCTGACATGTGTCATTTAGAGGAGGTTTTCAAAGTGTTGATCCTAGGTGGAGATCCCTAATAGACTGGACTGACATCGTCTTGACAGGGCCCTGAGGTCAGCACCACATTGTCCAGCCCTATCTCTCCTCCAACACCTGTCGCACGCTGAGCTTCAAAGATAATCTGAAAGACATTCAGTGGTACCATTGCATCTTTAGCTTGTAGTTTCAAGTAATAAGTGAACAGTATGTCTTTCCAACATACTGTGAACCACATTAATTTAACGTTATAGAGAAAAATCCGTCATTGCTAGTCATATAAGTATAACATTTGCACAGTGCTGATGATAGTTATTATTACAGGTATTGTGTTATTAGTAGTTACTGCATTGGTTTAACGATGTGACTCTAATATGTCTTATGAATTGAATAAATGACTCACAGATTCTGGGGCTTTCTCTTTCCAGGCCACAGCGAGGAGCTCCGTCTGCCAGCCTTGGTCTCTGCTTTGATTCTGCTCCCACACTGGGTAAGCATTGTTATCCAGCAGCACCCTGAGAGCACCCACATTATGTCCCACCACATGGTAGTCAAAGGTGAGGCAGAAGCTGCCCTGCTGGACCCGGTCATTGAGAAGCAACTTCAGCTTGGCCACGTCCCCCTGCTCCCCTAGAAGCCCACTCATAGCCATGTAGTACTCAGCACCTGAGAGAATTTGAAGCTGTTATAAGTAAGTGTGTCTGAATGCACAAAATAATTCCTCTTAAACTAAAATGCAAAAAAATGTATCTTGCTGCAGATTCAGCATTTTGTTACCAGTATCATGGTAGGCTACACTCCAGTCCATGTCATCAGCCTTGTCTTGGACCCACTCACATGCTCCCTGGTCAAAGTTGCAATCCATGATAAACTCTACAAGGTGAAAGAACAAGGAAAAAATGGGCAAATTAGTCATATAAACATTATAACATTATAAAACAATGGCTCATATACAGATATTTGATTACCCTCCTGAACTGGTGCTATTGGGATTTCTTTGACTTCTGTGGCTGGGCCAAATACTGATTCGAAGTCCTCTGATACTGTGTATACAGAGGAAGAAAGGAAAAAATCAGTGTGAACACATGAATTTTATTCTAAATATTACAAAGCAAATATGACGGTGAGTAAATGAATAAAGGCAGACATAACTGCATCAGAATAACACTCGTATAATAACATAAAACGTGAAACTATGAATTCCTAGGAAAATATGTGATCTAAAAAAAAACATTCCAAAATTATGCAGCAAAGAGATTTTCCCCAATGAAACATACACCAGAAAGGGGCTTTTAACCAACAGGTGTAGACCTGCCCTGCTGTCACTCATGTCTTGAGAAGGAACTACAACTTTAGGATGCAGCCCACCCCCCCAAGCATTTTAAAGCTCTTGCAGCAAACCACCCCCATGGCAAACAGCCTTAGACTGTCAGACGAGTGACAGCTGGGGTTATTTAACCTGCTCACCCTGAGTGGGCTAGTGTTAGAGAGGTCTAGAGTGCTGATGACAGACTTTCCTACTTGGAGTCAAGTCTGTTTGCACAACAGCTGTTTTGGGAAAAACATAATAAAAGGCTTGGGGGCTTCGTAACCTCCCTCCCTTCCTCACCCTCCTCCCAGGAGATGGGAAGCAGGCCCAGGATGACTTGTATCCCTGGGCTCTCACATGCCGACAGAGTAACATTCCTCCCTGGAGGTGATGGATGTCTTGGGACCTGTCTCCTCTTGCTATCTGACTTCTTACACAGACTCTGTGTTCCCATAAATATCACAATTGGTGGTGAAAGACAACCACATTTATCGAGTGTTTCGGTGAGATGCATACCACTGCATGGTCACACTGCCCACTGTAATCTTTTTATCATTGTCACCAGAATGTGTATATATGCAGGAGTGAATGGCCTGTGCAATAAGCCCTTGATTGATTGACTGATTGACTTAATTCTTTATTTATATTGCTGGGTTCTTATTGAAATCTTTACATTTTTTTATTTGATTTAGCCAATGGTTTAACGTAAAGAAAGAGTTTTGAAAAACGCGCGCTTAGAGTTCAGTTGAACTGAAGGATTAGTGACTCTTTTTTTTCCAGTTCTGGAGGACATGGCAGCATGACACGGACAATGCTTGTGGTTCTTTGTTGAAATAATTATCCTGACTGGGATGTCTCTGACCTATCAGATTCAATGTTCTTCCCTAAAAAGAGTGTACTTTTGTGCCTCTAATATAGGAAATGTGTATTTCTTCATTGTCAGTAACATCAGACTTTCCAAGAAGAGTTATTTAGGTCTCAGAGGAGCCTGAGGTTGACAGGGAACATGCTTAGACCAGACCTACTATTTTTCTACTTATTTCAGCTGCCTATTGGAAAATTTATAACTGTGTTGACACAAGAGCAAAATCTGTATAGGAACATACTGAGTTTATTTAGTCTATATGATTAATGCATTGCAAACCACCCAGAATACTAGAAACAGAATTATTGCAAGACAGCCACACTTAACTGAAAACATCTCCTCTTGGATTGAGCTGGTTGTCTTCCTCTTCCTCCTCCTCCTCCTCCTCCTCCTCCTCCTCCCCCTCCTCTTCCTCTGGAAATTCATCCACTGGTCTCTGCTCTGTCTGGGCGCCAATGTAGACTTCTCCATCATAGTCAAAAGGCTGCTGGCGGATCCTAGGGGGTGGCGTTGCGACTGGTTCAGGGATAATGTTTTTGATGTCCTCGTTTTCCAGCTTACTTCCCAGAATGCCAGGCCTCACTTGAGAGTCTGGGATGGCTGCAGGCAGGAAGAGGAATCAGCTTAGACATGTGGAACTGTAATTATGAGTTAGAAACACAGTATTTTACCAGAATTCAGATGCATTTGTTGTTTGTTGTCATGTATTTTGCAGCTGCTGATCTTGTTAATTACTTCCTTGCAGTTACTTACCAGTTCACAGATGAAATACATTACTTTTCCACTAAGGCAGTTCTATAGCAAATGAACATGCTAAAACAACAGATAGGAACATCCTACTCCATGCAGGTGAAGCATGAAAGTGACATTCATTGCACATAACACAGACTTATGCACAAGCTTTTCATCACATACGTTCTGCATATTAAGGGTCATGCTGAGGATTCCAGGTCTCACATCAAGCTGTGTGTGCTGTGGACGTACAACATTTCCAGCCATGAGCAAGGGGGAGATTCAGGGGAGGTGCTCTTAAAAGCAGGAAAGAGGAAGGGATGAATGGGGTTGCAGGGCAGGGAGTGAGCAGTGGAAGCAGAGTCTCAGATTCCACACAGTCTCACCATTGAGGAACTCATCTGCACTGCCTTTGTCTCCATCCCACGACCTCTGATAAAACGGCTTGACTACAAAAAATAAAGGCATCTTCATTTACGCCGAAACCCCTGGCCTATACTTTTCTTGTGATTTGGCTACATGAGGCTTCACCTGTTGTTATCTGGGCCTGGATCAAAGAGTACAACACAAGCTGTCTTTCCCCTTCTTATTCTTCAGATGCTTGGCTACCATACGGTCTCATATTTACACAGGTGTGTTTTCAATCTGTGACTCTCCCTTCCTAACATCTGCAAAGAGGAGTGGAGTCTGAAAGCAGGAAACTACCTTTGGCGGGACTGTTGTTTTCTGATGTTTAAAGAGTCCAAATGAAATATGTGGCTGTAAAACTGCTCCTGACCTATCTGACTGCTCTCATCTGGGAAAGGCCCGAGACAAAGGCTTTTGTGAATGATTTTATTTGACAGGTTTTAGTACATATTAAAATACACCCCTAACATCAATTAATTCATAATTCTGTGAAACAGATCTCGGATCTCACCAGAGCATTCAAAGCCATTGCCTCTGAAGCCAGACTTGCACCTGCACTTGTAGGATCCTTGAGTGTTCAGACAGACAGCATGGTGGCTGCACTTGTGGGTGCCGGCTGCACACTCATCAAGGTCTGGAATTGGAAGAAGCCTATTTGTACCTTTAGGAGCAGAACTGATCATAGATATTTCCCATTAATAAACGCATATACCTTACCTACACAGTCATATTTGACGTCAACGTATTTCAGATCGTAGCCATCCTGGCACTTGCAGAAGTAGCTGCCAAAGGTGTTCACACATTGTCTGTTGTATGGGCAGAGGTTCTTCCCAGTAACACATTCATCAATATCTGAAGGGAAACAAAATAGGGGATAAATTATAGAGCCTGTGATTTCATAATCATCACCTACCTGTACACACCTGTATCTAGTACAAAACTTTGTACTTTGTAATATGGCACTACAAAAGTTGTGCAAAGTGCAATTATGGTATGTACGTTAAAACATCAGGTAATACTAGGAAAATCAGTCCCCTTGTTTTTATTTTATCGCATTTTAATTTTTTTTTTCATAATGGCTTATTCCCACTGCTCCAAATCCTTGACACTTCCTGCTGACTATTGACCTGGGTGGGGTGTAGCCAACCGTGTGCTTCCTCTAATTCACATTGAGTCATCAGCTGCTCTTTTTCTGTTCCAGCAGGGAGCTTCACCATCCTGTTGTAATGCATGCATCATGAACATGATCCCTCACTGGCTCCCCACTAGCCAACACTGCTAATTTGTTTGATTTGGCGCCTAGGCAGGAAGGAAGGAGCTATTGATATTGCTGTGTCTGCTACTTAGCATAAATGTAACACAGGAGTAAAATGTGTACCATTAGTAATGCTTTTGAACATAACATGATACAATGCCAGCCTATCACTGTATACAGTAATTTGATAAATAAATGTAACTTTGTATTTTCATTCAGTCATATCATTATCATACTTATATCTAATTACATGTATTCATGGTTTCACATTGAAACTTAAAGGCTGAGCCTGCAAAGTCTGTTATATCTAGTGCAGACTTACTTTATTTTAAAAAGATTATAGATATTAGACTACTTAATTCTTTCATGTTGGATAGAGTAGAGTAGATATGCGTCTGTCTCGTGCGAGTCTTTTATTTGTCTTTGTCTTGTTATGGTACTGTATGTCTGGGAAAAATGTAGTTTTTGGTACATTTTCTGAGTCTATTTTTGAGTGTGTTGGATCCATAGTAGTCATGAAATTTAATGCACTGAAGCTATTATGTTACTTCCTCCTGTGTGATCAGTATGTCAGACTGGCTCTGTCACAACTCAAACAGTTTTGTGGGAAGAAATATGACTTAATTGTCTCCATCTGATTTACAAACCAAGCATGCAAAAGCCACATAATGGGGTCTTTACAGAGTTTTTCCACTAAGCAAAAAAAATCCTAATCCAAGCCAAAGTTATTTCCTCTTCACTCTGTATAGTATTCCTGATTTAGATAAGGGCTATTTCTCCATCTGATTTTTTACTTTACTTGCATAGGCCTTATTCTAATTGCGTATTACATTTCATATAGGTTCTTTCACGCATGACATCATGTCCCTAAAAAGACATTTAGTCACTGTGTTAATAATCTCGCTGTGTGAGTGTGGTTGCTCACCTACACACGTCCTCTCGTCTTGCCCCAGTTGCAGCCCTGAAGATGGGCAGAGGCAGCGAATCTCCCCCTGAACTTCCTCACAACCATACTGACAGTGAGCAAGAGAGCACGTCCTGGAATCTACACACATAGACACAAACAAATAAATACACATTTGCAAATATGCAAACTCATAATTCAAATGCGTTATTCCCCTATGGTTCCACTCAGGGTATGTGTGGGACTCACTGGCACATGATCCATCGGGCATTAAGGTGTATCCATTGAGACAGTAGCACTTATAACTGCCGTAAGTGTTCATGCAGCGATGCTCACAGGGACGAGGTTTCAATCCACACTCATTCAAATCTAGAAATAAGAGCCATGTAATTGTATGTCATGTGTCATGTAATTTACTGAAACACAGCAGATTAAGATTTGCTTAAAAAACATTTGTAAAAGTAGCAAGTCAAGCGACTTATCAGCTGGAAATTAGATTACCCTCTACCCAATTTGACCCATGTTTTTCCAGACCCTGACCCCAAATACTCACCTTGATTACATGTCTTTCCGGTGTATCCTGGGAAACACTTGCATTTGTTGGGGCCAACACACTCTCCATGCTTGCAGCCTTGCTCACATTGAGCTGGTAAAACATTTAACATGAAGAAAATACCATCAGAAATATCAGTGGTTTGAGAATGGTGCGTTATAGTTAAACCACACATTGTATTATGCAGGAAAAGGTTTTTTCAATCTAGACTGCCCTCCACATTTTCTGGGTTAGGATAATATCTCTCTTGAAAAGAATAACAATTATTTGGAAACGGTGTATTGTGGCAGTAAATTTTGATTCTTCTCTCTATTTTTTTTCCTAATTAAAAAACCTTTGTGTGCAAACTGGAATGTTAACGTACTGCTTGATATTAAGAAAGTAATGTTTTTATATCAGAACTATTATTCACTGATTATGAAGAAGTCTCTGAATTAGTCTGTTCTTACCTTCACACTGCCCTTTACTGTTTTTCTTCCAGCCATAGCAACACTCCAGTCTCCTGCCATAGCGACACACACCTGGTTGGCTTCCAGTAAGGACTTGTCGGTAGTGCCTTTGTAGAAGAAGAGAGGAATGGAAGGTAAGATCTGTAATTTCACTGCCTTAGCAGTATTTATAGCCCAACCTGGTAATGCATGGAACATTAAACTGCAAATCTGGCTTTTAAGCAAAAATGTTGTCTCAATAGTGACAATGAAACACAGAGGACAAGTTTAGGTTATTACAGATTCATGTTCATATAGGGTCCACACATCCACAATCTAATTAAGCTCTCAAGCTCAGGCTTTCAGGCATCCATTTCTAATTAATGGTCCCAGTGGTGTTGGTGTGAAAAAACAAACAACCTAAATAAAGTGTCCCCTCACTAGCTCCCTTATAAAAGTATGGCTTCCTGTGGAGCAACAGCCAGCTGACAGGATGTTGGATACAGATGGAGAAAAACATGCTAATCAGACACTTCCTGCTTTGCACATCGATACCTAATACATGGCTCTATTTCCTCTGTTTACCTTTATCTTCATCTGACTCTCGTTACTGGAACCATATGAGAATCTACTGTAAGGTTATTTTCAGTTGCGTTCGGTGGGTCAGCGTTGCTCTCAAAATATCCTATAGAGATTACATTGCATGTGTGTATTTTTAACCTGTCAATTAGATTAAGATGTTAATGTTCCATTTGCTATTGACTTAGTAAATAAGTAAATTCATGCTAGAATCACACATCCAAATCTAACTTTACAGCTTTCAGCATCATCATCTCTGTCTAAAAGCTTATCTTTGAAGTTCAGTGCCAAGATCTAATATCCCAGATGTTGAGGTGTCACAGGGGTAGCATCCTAAAAGCAGCCTTGGCTCCAATGGGACTGGAGGAATCTGAGACTTGATAGAAAATCAACCAGAATAGCTCACAGGAGAGGGAACTCTTAAGTGTGACAGGTGCTCTTCAGTTATTAACAGTTGCTGTGCCACATTTAGCTGACAAACTGTCATAGCTCCCGCAGTCCGCTGTTGACGGTGACAGCAGTGTCCACATACCATCAAAACAACAGTTTTCCCTGTAAAGATTTAAACCACATACTTCAGTGCAAAGTAGGGGGTTTCGTGTTACTCATTAAACTCTACTTAAAATTACAGCATGTAGAGGAATTAGCAGTTAAAGTGGTAGTAATTCCCTTTTTTGGCCTCAGGAAATAAGCCAAATTGTATATTAGTCAATGCCATAGGTTACATTTTGGGTTTTTTATCGGTGTCAGTGCATTTCAGACTCAGTGCAATGTGAAATCTGTCTGACATTATACGGGAGCATCTTTTTGACTCTTAACTCAACAAATATCCAAGTAAATTTTACACCTGCTGCGCGTCTCTAAACACACCATGCAATATCTAACGCTCTGTGGCTCTTCTTCACTGACTTACTTACCTATGGGCTTTTGCACCACCAGAGGAGACGTAGATCAGGAGAAAAAGAGCACCGACCCAGGTGAATGACTGCATGTCTGTGACTGTGAGCAACCGGAGCGCTTTGTTTCCCACGGGGCTGACTTTGGTTACTGTGTGTTCCGACTATTCCTCCTGGGGGCTTACACTCATTAAAATGCTTAGACAGGTCTTGGTTGAGCCTTTACACAAGGCACGCCGGATTGCATGTATTTCCAGAGCACAAAGTCAAAGTTTCCTCCAGGGAAAAAAAAAAGCTCTCTTTCACTCTCTTCAGTGCAGCAGCTAAACTCTGTGTCCCATAATTTGCTTCCTCTTCTTCCTCTCTGAAATTTCAGAGGTGGGTTGACACTGTGAAATGACACTACACTGTGAGGGATAGGTTGTGACTTTTGGAGGTAGGAGTGTGTTTGTAAGGGGGGAGGAGATTATGTTTAGGGGTGCTCCTCTCTTCAGTGAAACCCTATACAGGGGCACATGCAACTCTTCCCGTGGAGTAGGAGAAATTATTCTGTTGCACAAATGTGAAATGCAGGGTTTCATTTTGTTGCTTTTCTGAAATAACATGTTCCATGCATTTGCAGTTCAATGTTCTGCCTATGTGTATCTTTTTTTTATAATTAACTGTATTGGCTAATTGTGGAACTCAGACATGCTTAGACTTGTCATTAGCAGCTGCAGTGCTCTTTGATGTCTTGCTCACAGGTAGCACATAAAGTTTTGCTCCCTCACACATGCTAATTCCAAGTTCGGCCATAAAAATGTTTAATGAGGTTTCACGCTTTCAAAGTCGGCTCCAACATCTGGTGCTGTTCCTCTGTACCCTCAGAAATGGACAGGTGATGTTTTCTGTGGGAGCTTCAGGGTTTGGTTTACATTTGTTGTTGAAATACGTCTCTCATGTTTTGGATGACAGAGGTCATTTATCCACTGGAGTCAAAATGTGTTTCATTCATACTATAAATGTCTGCCCAGTGCCACACCACCAAAAGAGGCTTAAAATGATGATTTAGAAAGTGCAGTGGAAATAGCTGTCGGATGAGAGGGAAGTCTGACGTTAAACACTGTAGTTTAGCTCAGCAATATAGGTCTGTGATTATTTTGCCAGACATCCAGTACTCATGTCAGGAAGCAGAGATGTTTCAGCTCGTTAAATGTTGGTTATATCTCATTTTGTTTAAATAGCGAGAGGTCAAAACAAAGTCATTCTGGACACTCCCATTGTTGAACCCGTTTGCCGCAACAATAATAAATATTTGAGTTCGGTGTGGCTCTTTTCATGTGATGCTCCAGAACAAATCAGTGCAAACATAGACATGTCTGTGAGCTCCCAAATGCTCCCTTACAAAGCGGGTGATACACAACAATAAATGCTAATCCAGGAGGAAGCTTGAGAAACAGAGCAGGTTAGGTAGAAGTAGACAGTGGTACACAGGCACACCTAGGGTACTGCATGATTGTGGGGTCACGCACAGCAAAAAAAGATATCAAAAAACTCCAGCTCGCACAAAATAGGGCTACAATACAAGATCTCCACTGCTTGTTTACAACTAATGTCACTAAGATGCGCAGTAGTCTGTCATGGTTGACCGTTGAGGTTAAATTCAACATCCAGTCTTCTCATATTTGTCCGAAATGCAATCGTAGAAAGAAAAGAAGACTTCTTTACAGAACAACTAGTACAGTAAATCAGTTTCCCCAACGTTAATCATGCTCATGCTTTACAATGACATGTCAAAATGTCTTCCATGAAAAAGACCTATTTTAGCAGGATCACCACGTAGTTTTAAATTTATTGAATCATTTGGAAAGTCTAACTTTCACATTTATATTTTTTTAAGAAATAGGTAGGTTTACACAAGCACTGTTATTGTCCAGTGAATTATTCAGGGATATCAACTTTAACATTATGCTGAATTCTTCAATGACAGTTATGAGGTTCATTTTGGTTTGCAACATATATTATACCGTGTGATGGAATGATAGTGTAGGAGAAGAAATAAGATCTTTGTTCTGAAAACACAAAGTATTGTTGTGTTGTTGTTTTCTGTGTGTCAGGCTGTAGTCTGTGGCATTGCATTAAACAAAAAAGTAAGTTATTGCAAGTACAGTGCATGATATTAAATACTACAGCTATATTATTTGTACTAGTGACTGTTTCTCCATTCTCATATAGCACTTTTTGTAGTAACAATTAGGTTAGTTTCATTTGATGCTTGATATCTTTACAACTTGAATCCTTGGAAGAGTATGTCCTTCAGAGTAACACACACACAGACAGACACAGACAGACAGACACACAGACACACACACATTTCCCTGCGTGTCCCATTTCTAGTCTGCAACCTGACTCTATATTACTGACACCTCAAGCATGTGGGTCATGTGTACTATACAGTACATCAGAGCTGTCTCCTTGGTGCTTCTGTGTGGACTGAGTGTGTGGGTTCTGAGCTAGAGTAGGTGTTACGTAAACCGAAGGAAGCCATTATTGTCACAACAACAGCACCCTCATCTGTCCGGAGGAAAGCCCTGTCATTTAGACCATGACTAAAACGTCAATCAAACAGGATTTCAGTGCAGCGTAGTGACTTTTTGGCTTCAGTTAGCAATCAGTTTGAAAATATTCTATGCTGAAATACTGCAATATTTTGCATGAGTGCAAAACACAAGGATTGCATAATATGGCTACAATGTATGGTAGTTATAAAGTACACTGTGCTGTTGGTGATAAAGCACGTATGTACTATTGAGATTTTGCAAAGGCCTGACAAAAACTGTTTTTAGTGCTAGCGGTTGCAAATTGTTTCTTTTTTAACATTACAGGTGTATATTGTTCATTATTTAGTATATGTGTTGTAATTATTTTGAGTCTGCTTTGTGCCTAGTGCAAATTCTCCCTCAGTCGCAATTGGTCTTTTCTTATTTTCTTCAATTAAACTTTCTCCCAGGAGGGGGAGACATAGTTCAACATTTGCCAATAATATAGTGCCAAGTAGAAAAAAGGCTGTATGTTGCTCTAGACTTTGACTGTAATGTGAGTTTCACCTTCATTCTTTACTGACAATGTATCTCACGTCATTGTTTTTTTCTACAGTAGGTCTGGCTCAACATGTCTCTGGTTTAATGTGCTGTGACTAGATCTGAACAGAAACCTCAGCTGTTTGTGAGTGGAATTTTACCAGCGCTGGTGATTTATTGTGTGCTTTGTCACTTTTCTGTCACCAGAGGTCCATGTCTGTCTGCATTAGATGTTTCATGGACTGAAGAAGGCTGCATCATATCCTGAATGAGAATGCAGGTTGAGACACATTAGGCCTACAAAAAGAAGTGGCCACTGATTGGTCGGTGGTTCACTTTGCAGTTTCCTGTAGTTATTAACATGGACATCTAAACAGTGTTAGTTAGTTTGATCATTTTTAGTGCAAATGTTTGTTCCAGACTTCCATATTCCACATTTTGGCTGTTTTCATGTACTACTTTTGTCTGTGTCTTTGTTTCCTTAGTGGCACAGCACTTTGTTCTGGCATTTAGCAACATTCAGAGCATACGCCTGCCCACTTCCTAGAATTCACTCTCCTATTACTTTAATTGATTCCAAGCTTGCAGTCAAGAGTCGATCAAGTTGTAATTTGATAATGGAGCTCATACTGCATAACAAATCCTAGGTGATCCGCCCTGCAAAGTGCATGCTCCTTTTTGATAAAATCAGATGCGTCTATGTGGGTACACATATTCATCCACTCAGAGTCCGTCACTGTGGTCCATGGCACAATGAGCAAGACTTTTACTATAAAAGGAGAGACAAGGCTGTCGAAAAGTTATTTTGAAAGTGATGAGCGTACACAACCACATCCTGCTCTGAGTGGGAGATGACATGAGCAGTGAGTGCACTGCAGAGGATACTGACAGCTGTAAAAATGGGCCACTGCTCATCAAAGATATTGTGGCACACACTATTTCAGGTAATGTGTTTAAATACATTACAGGTTCTGTATAAGAGTCATAGTTAAAAAGGCTGTGTGCAACAATTATTTCTGCACTTTCTTTTTAATCTTTTTAACTAGTTTAACAAAAAAAATCTGACATTTAAGCTTCTTCAAAGTAAAACATTTTCTGTTCACTGCAGTGTGGACACTCATGTATTACTCCACGGAGCTTGCAGTGGTACAGGGAGGCAGCTGTGACTTCCCCCTTGCAATAATAAATGTGACCTTGAGAAATCTTTTTGGCTGGGTGTGTGCAATTCTGACTGGAGTATCATACCTACCTCTTAACTGCAGACAGAGGATCAAACAAGTGATTACAAAGTTACAGCAAGTTTGTGCACACACTGTGTTGTATGAAAGGTAACACATCAAATCTTTGAAGAACTGGTGATGGTCAAATGCCACATGGTAGCTTAGGAAAGAGGAACAAGCTGTATACAGGTATACAGGGTAACTTTATGATATTGTTTATAATTTCTACATTAAGTGTCCAAAAGAGGCCTTAACCCTGATATTTCGTTTTTGTGTTTATAGTTGTAATTTTATGGCTCTGTCCTCTTCGTGACCCAAAAGAAACCTCCTGTAATTCACACTCAGAAGATCTGATAAGTCCAGGTGCTCCTCTTGGAACATCTGCTGCCTGCAGATTACACAATGACAGGCATGCTGCTAAGTAGGGTTGAACCCAGTGTAACCAGAGAGACGGACCTTGGGGGATTCAGGCTGTGTGCAAGATCACACAGACACTTTCGCCCCTCAACATGACGGGTGTGACAGACTAAACACAGGCTTTGGCCTCAGCTGGACACTCGTTCTCCTCTCATTAATAATAAAGCATTGGACAGGGTTGTGCCATGCTGTGAGGGTGGCTTGATGGGGAAGCACCAGACCTCTCAAGAGGGTTTATGTGTGCCCCCACCATTATTTATTAATGGGCTTGCCTGGTCAGAGACATTACAGTGGCTTATTAAATCTGTCAGTCTCAAACAAAGCTCTTATGCTTCCCACTCTGCTGCAGAGCTGATGATGGTGCGTCACTGTCTTCCTGTATTAGAGGAGGCAACTAACCTTTGTCTGCTCCATTAATGCTGACTTTTCAGTTTGGTTTATCTAAGTGATGCATGGCCACAATGTTTTCTTGCGAATCATCCTCTGTCGTGGATCCTGATTATATCCAGCACAACCCTAAACAACATTACATATACTCTACACAGTAAGGCATTGCTGTTGGTGTTGTTTTTTGACTTCCATTTCTTCAAATCTGTGGCTGGTTAATGGGGAACTTCCCCTTTGCACTTCCTGCCACATGACTGTATCTAAATACATTTCCCTTTCGCAGAGCCTTTTTTTTATTAACCTTGTTTTCAAAGAGGTTGTGCTTAAAAAATTTCTTTACACACTTTTTGCACTTGTATCAGTACATCAGGATGTAATCTTCTCACTAATGCTCTTACTCATCCTGTTTGCTGTATTGTGTTCTAGGTATGTTGGTACCTGGTACATGCCAACAGTTTATAGTTAAAGCCTTGGCATATGTTTATATTTTTTTTACACAAAGTGTATGTCCTTATACTTGTGTAGTATGGACATGCATATTTTCCATGTTAGTATTATCAAAGCTACTATTTAAGGAACATGTTACTGTGATAATGAAGCTGTAACTGTTCTGTAACTGAACTTAAATTGTTCTTTGATGGCTGTAGGGGTTCAAATTGACCATTTAACCTTTCAGTGGCAAGACCCTAAAGGTTAGAGTTTAAAGCTGCCTTTTATTCTTAAGAACTGGGGAGGTTCATGCTGGGTATAATTACACAACTATGTACCCTCAGAAGAGAAACCCACCTCACCGTAGTGCAGCGATCATGTAAACTGCATGTCTAACACGATAAGACATGCTGCAGTATCACTTTTACCTCTTACCATGTCTATGCACAAGAGCTTTAATGTCCATGCACTTTTTTAGGGATTATAGGCTCCTGGAAATACATTTGAAAATGGTTATGCTGTTATTACAGACTTGTGTGGTTATCAACAAAAGTCTATGAAAATGAAAACAACCAGTTTTCATTTCCTGTTTCTTATTATAATGAGCTTTGTAGCTATTGCTGCAGGGATGCACAAAAGACAGGGATAAAAAAATCGGGGTGGTGCACTAAATTATTAAACTCTAAGATGCAAGACGACTGTATGTATGTTTTGGTGTTTATATACTATGTGCAGGTATACAGTTAGGTGACTGAATATGCAAGTTGTGCTTGGTTCACATTTGCATGATATTTGAGGTCTGGGCAGACAGGAATGAGGCGTGTTACACCTACAGGTTCCTCTGTAGCGGTGCACAGCATGAAGTTGAAACAGCCTGCAAGAAAAGGAAGAGAGAAAATGTCACAAATAGCAGAAGTCGGAAGTACCAGTTCAAAAGCTTTGGCCCATGCTTTTGTCTTGACGGCTTCCACAGACCCACTTTGAGCTGCACACACACACACACACAC
>NW_019525112.1:1875737-1878062 GCF_002814215.2 Seriola lalandi dorsalis
GGCATAATGGCGTGAATAAATTGCTCAGGCAGCGCAAAAGAATTGTCAGACATACACATGCCAGTGCAGAGAACAAAAACATTTGTGCCTGTGAACACACAATTATCTCACTGGTGGTGTCCTGGTGGCATTGCACAGCTAATCAAATGTGCAGAACTAAACTAAAGAAAACAGCAGATTGGCTCTGTTTGTTTGACGGATATGTCTGATTTGAGCTGTACTTCATCTTAGTCTTTCCTGTGTGAGTTGGCAAATACAGTAATCCACGAAGGCTGCAACAGAGTGGCTTAAAGCGACAAAAGAAACTGAAAAGTTTTATTCATTTACAGTTCAGGTTGCTGTCATGGTACTAAAGGTGTTACCGTGACGATTTGAGGGTTTACAGTATTGGAAAAAGAAGATAGATATACATGTCGTCACCTTCCTAAAATAATGGCCTAAGTCATGTTTTGACAAAAATGTTTTTTTTTGCCTAAATCACCCCCTCATGATGCTGGCCACCTCTGGTAAAATCGCCTGAATCCTCAGTTGAGGGGAACATGCAATTCTACCCCCGGTTGTATACTGGCCTATGTCAAAAGTGTGACTCTTTTGTTGAGTTTTTTGTGTTTCCTGAAAAACCTGAAAAAATGACTTAGGCCATTATTTTAAGAGGGTGTCGATGTGCAAATCAGAGTTTCACAGTGGTGTAAATAATGGCAGAAAATAATCATCCATGGCTAATGAAAAAGGTTTTCTAGCTGCCGCAAAGAACAAAATAAAGATATACGCAAGACTGAGGTAAAAGGAGAGATATATAAGGTTAAATAGAAAAATAATAGGTGTCATAGATAATAATTAGGTGAAAGCAAAACTGTGCAGACATGCTGACAATGAAGTGTGGAGGAAGATGCAAAGAAAGGCACTATACATTCTTATGCTAGATTTTTCTATTAGCTTTGAGACAAGAGTAAAACTCTCAGCAGTCTCTTTCTTGGACTCATTTCCCTCTCACACAGTGCATACCAACAAGGTGCAGTGTGGGTAAGTCAGACTCACCATGACATTTCTCCCATCTCTATGTTTCAGGAAAACATTTTGGAAGCTAAACCCTGATGGGCACTGGGTGTGAGGAAAGCCTCAAGTGCCAGTGGCTGATGTATTGGCTGATTAGCAGCATGCGTGGCATCTGCTGATAGACTTCCCTGATAGCTGCAGGGCTATAGCTATTGTTGCCCTGCTCTGAGATACCAGTGAATGAATGTTGTTTTTTTTTGGGAAGCAGCTGACATTTTCCTCTACTCTCATCCCTCAGCTCAAGAGGCCTCTTCTCAGCAGCAGCTCTGTCACTATCAAAATCAGATAACATCAAACTCTACACAGACCGCGCTGAACCAGCTTAACTGTTGTTTTCCCATATTCTCACCCAGGAAAGTTCACAACGACAACCTCAGACAGAAATCAGAGTTGTGCTAAATTAAAAACTCCTGCTCTGGCTGACATCTCAGACTTCATGCCACTTCTGTTTCCTTGGTGATGCTTGATTCAGATTGCCCTTGGCAGCGTGTCGTCTGCAAGCCAAATAGATGCATGGTAACTCCCACTGTATTAGTTAGCTATGTCATCAGTTATTCACATTGGGCACATGTTGCTGTCACTGATGTTTCTTTGATATAAATGCCCAATAATTTATTAAAGAGAATTTCTGAATGATTCTAGCATGGATGATGACAGCTGTGATAATGACCAGAAGTAGCTGCAAGGCTCGTAGCAGTAAAAGCCCCTGCAGTCCTGTAAGGGAGCACCAACAGTGTGTTTGTTATCATTTTATCACAAAGTATGTTGCATTTAATCCTGAAACGAAAAATCTAGTGGGATGTAAATGTCTTTGCTGTCCTGTTGAATACATTCCTCTGTGGAGAATAGGAGAGAAGGATTGACATGGGAGGAATAGGTTCAATGAAGACTCATTATTTTATTCATGTGTCTACTGGCACAATACAAAAAAACAAAAATGCTGGATTGATTTCAGTTTGACACATGAATCAGTAAATACTCAATGGTGCTATTATAATGACATCTACACTTGTCATCATCATCCTCTCTATTTTTTTTTGTCTGTCAGGGGAGACACAGCATACTGCAAATATGATTAAAGGTATCGGCAACAGCATATGCACATACACAAGTAGACTGACAGGCACACAAACATGAAAGACAAATGCATACTGTACATATTGGTGAGTTACATTATCATAACAGGAGGCACACAGATAAAGCAGTTTTGGGATGTGCATCTGTGCAGTTCCAGTATGTGAGAGTACAGCTGTGAAAGAAAAAAAAAAA
>NW_019525112.1:1878112-1916768 GCF_002814215.2 Seriola lalandi dorsalis
CAGTTGCGATCCTGATTAATATATCACTTGAAGGCTCATCTCAAGTGTCTGTTTTTCTCGAACTCTCTCTGTCACTCTCAGTTGCAGCGGTCAGATATTTTCCTCTCCTGCTGTGTCAGATACATCCTTTTTACAAAAGCCGAGCTCTGCGTTTACTTCCACTGTTTGTGCCTATCGACCTAAAACACTCACTTCCAGTGCTTACATCACATGATCCACTGCCACTGCCACAAATTCTGTCTCCCCTTTAAACACATGCTAACTGGCATCTCACTTCACACTTACTCACTTCCTGTCCCTCAGTCACACACGTTCACTGTTATCATACAGGCTTTAACCCTAACCTTGTTCTCAGTATTCTGTATGACAAAGGCTGTAGTACTAAAATTATAGCTTGTAATACTGTGAATTCTTCGTGATCATACACATAAATACAGAATGTAATTGGGGACATCGGTGCTGAACGGGAGTGTTTGAATTGCCGGGCTCACAGCTGGAGAGCTACTGTGCACACCAGGGTGACTCTTTGCAGCTCTAAGGTTGCATGCACATGTCACATTGAATCACACAACACTGCATCTCTGTCAGTGCACTCAGGACTCTTCTGCCTAGCTAATCAGATTACAAAAATCTAGTCCAGCAAGCAAAAGAAACAGTAAGATATTCCTCCTTGGATTTAGGTCTATTTGTGTCCGACACAGCCTGTAAATTTTCTCACTTCCTAAATTGTCGTTGAGCCCCACCTTATGCCATGGCTGTGTGTTTGAAATAACTAGCTATTCTCTTGAAATTAGTGTGTATAGATCATTTAACCATGATATTTCATACCTGGCAATGTGCAGAAAGCTTTGAAAACACAATTATAGAGAGATAAAAACTGACTGAATAAAATGTAAATTTTTGTGCTTGGAGTTTTTTTAAATTTTTTATTATGGCCTTTCTTGAATTTTTGCTTGAGGAATATGGACTATGACCATGACCTGAGTATTTCTAAAATCCTGGCTATACTTGCCTGCCTGCAGGTTAGTTATAGCTTCAACTTGTTCCTCTTTCAGTACAGTTTGTCTGTGTTCTGCATATGTTGGCTGGATGGTTTTCAAGGCTGCTCAAGGCTGGGTGCTGATTGCCGGGATGCTTTTATAGCTGACGAATTCTGCAAACTGGCTTTTCAATCAAGTGTCTGTCATTGTGATGGAAACCTTCTCACTTTCTCCCTAGGGCATTTCCATCATTTTGTCTGCTTCCTGTGTGTTATTGCTGAAGAAGTTTTCTTGTTATATCAAATTACTTTAAGTAAACACTCACTGATGCTTGTTAAATATTCTAATGATGAGATTTTTATGATTTGTATTTTTGAATTCATTCAGTTTTTCCTCAGTGTGAAAGTAGATTTTCTACATCTACTTTGTTTAGAAAATACTTACTGTATGTTTCTCTCAGTGGCTGCTATCCTTGCTATGTAATTCTATAGGACTGATACAATAAATGCAAGGTACATTCAAGTAGAAGGAGCTGTCCATTACACTAATTAAAGGTTAACAGCTTTGAGAGAATAAGGAACAGGTCAGGCAACTCTTTCTTTGTATGTACTCTGCCTTTGTATTTGCTCTGTTAATAAGGTGTCAAATAGCTGTTTTAAATTCTGAATAGCTTTTGTTTGTTTTTTTGCAAGATTCCTATCAAAATCTGCACACCAATAAATGTTTGTGCATCTCTGCTAAGGGATCCAGTTTGTGAGCCAGAGAGATAGATATTTCTCCTCTGCCACAAATCTCAAGTATAGCACAAGGCACATTTCTGGGAGTTTCTTTGTCACACATAGCAACCATTATGGTGTGTCACTGGATTGGCCAGCTCACTACCCTCAGCTTTTGTGTCTACCTATCACACAATAGCAGCAGTGCTTTTTCCCACCATGGGTGTGATAATGAAGACAAAGATGAATTGTCCTTTTCTTGGTGCACTCTGTATTCAGAGCATAAAGACGCAGAACCTCCCCATACACATGAATGAACATTTTTTCTAAAATAGCTTCAGCTTTTTTTATTATAGCTACAGATAATGGTGAAATAGGGGAAAACCTTTCTCAAATAAATCAATTACACTGATTTTATTTTTATTCTATGATCTTAAATCAAATTTCAACACCATGAATCATGTGTGGTTTTGATGCACTCCAAAGGAGTTTTTGTTTGCTTCTGTTGTGACTGAGCTACTGCCACCTCCACTACTACAACTACTTCCACTACTACTACAACTACTTTCATTTCAGATATATTTTGACAGTGATAGATTTTTTTGTTTCCATAACATGCCATAATGTTTTTCTTCTTCATGTATCTATGAATATTTGTGATTATTCGGTCATTCTGATATTATTCTGTTAGACAGATAAGTAGACACACCTATTTGGTGCCATTACAACTTGTTTTAAAGGGACTCCTTATTTATCTTGTCTTTTGTTATACTTTGAGGAAGAAGATGTGTTCTGCCAGAAACTGTAACTTCTGGTGTGTGATCATCTGAAGGACTGATGATTTGTTTAATCAGTGCTGATTTACAGCCAGTTGTTACTCTGAAAAAGAAAGCCCCTCTGTTCACATGCTCCATGCTGTAGCTGTGATTCATTTATAATGTATGTACAATGTATTAGCCGTTCTATTAGAGCACAACACATTTCTCAACAACCTTTATAGTGCTGCATACCTAACCTGAAAAAAAGGCAAGGCTGTGCCTAAACATGAGTAACACACTTGAACAGGTAGACAATTTAAACATTTCCCCCCTTAGGGAAAATGTCGAGCATTCTGTTGACCTGCAGCAGTGTGAAACAAACCAGCAGAATAGTTCAGTGGAGCATTGAGCTTTTCCCATACCACCTCAGAACACATCCAGATAAAACCGTTGGAGTGTTGCATTTATTTTGAGAAGTAACACTAATGTAAAGAGATAGAAATACTAAATGCCAAAAGATGTCAAAGGATTGTTGAGGAATGTTGACAGAAAAATGACAAGGAAGTATTTCCCAATGAGGTGTGTCATGAGAAAAGAAGAGGCACAAACTGATTTGTGATTTTTGACTCCCTATTTGGATATGAGTATGATATAGTGAAAGTAACTGTATGGATTCATAGCTCTGAACAACACTGCAGTCTCTGATAAAAACTGTGTGAAAACCTAAAACCTCTCGTCTGCTACCATGGAAACAGAGTGCAAGACAGATGGACTGGGCGCTCAGGTTTGAGACTGAACATGAGGAAGGAGCAGAGACAGATATGAGTCTCACCATGTTGCTGCGCGCAGCTGTGAGATCCTGTAACTTCCTTCTGCTTGAAACAATAATAACCTGTGGGAACATGCTTTGTTTTTACTCCTGTAGCATTTCCTCTTAAACCAAGACAATGGGAGGTTATGATGGTGCATTGATTTGTTCCTAATATTAAGGAGGGCTTTTTAAATTTTGTTGTATTTCATGTATTGTATTGCATTCCTATTTGTAAGTTTTGCTATTGCAACATAGCGTTAGCATTAACAGCTGTTTACTTACTGTCCTAAAGGAAACGTTGCGAGTTCAGCATCAAACCTCAACCCTGTACTTGCCAAGAGCTGTGTCCAGCAGTGGAAAGCAACAGTGTTAACTCTTGTATCAATCCTGTCTTTTCTTCTACTGAAGTTAGCACGCTAACCTGGTAGCCCTGGTCCATCTAGTTACTTTCCGAAAGCAAGTCACTGTAGACTTCAGTCTGCCCTGAAGAGGTAGCGCTGCTCAGAGGGCGTGTTGTCTCATGTCTTTTAAACATATGACGACCAAAGCCCTTGTCAAGTGACAATCACCTCAGCCTGCACCCAGCAAGAAACCATGTTCAGCGGCAGAGAAATCTTACAGGTCGACAGATGATTCAGCTCAAACAAACAAAAAAAAAAACCTGATATATTTTAAAGTTCTTCTACATAAGAACAAAAATTAGGTTTACTTATGCTTATGCTACTACATAGAAATATATAAAAAAAATCATGCAGGTCAGCAGTTAATGTTCACATCAAACATCAGAATGAGGGAAAAATGTGATCTCCATGACTTTGTGGCATGATTGTTGGTGCTAGACGACTGGTTTGAATATTTCTGATACTGTTGATCTCCTGGGATTTTCATGCAGTCCAGCAATCCAGGCTGGTGGTGGTGTAATGGTGTGGGGAATTTTCTTGGCACACTTTGGGCCCCAATCAATCATGGTTTAAATGCCACAGTCTCAATCAGAGTATTGTTGCTTACCATGTGCATCCCTTTATGGCTGCAATTTATCCATCCTCTAATGGCCTTCTCTCAGCATGATAACGCACCATGTCTCTAAGCAAAAGTTTCATGAACATGACATTGAGTTCAGAATGTCACTGGCCACCAGATCTAAATCAATAGAACACCTTTGGGATGTGGTAGAACAAGAGATTGGCAGCATAAATGTGCAGCTGACTGACAATCATGTCAACATGGAGCAGAATCTCTTGTGGAATCCACGCCGAGAAGAACACCACAGATCACATCATAGATCATTTCACAAGTTACGTCCGAGCCTCTTTGCCAGTTTAACACTTTAACTGTACAATGTGGCTGTTGATGTATAGCATACGCCCCTTTTGGGCAGCAGAAGCTCCAGTGTGGTCTCATTCTCAACGCACATTACGTATGCAGCCATAGACAGTGTCTGTGCTCTTCGTAGTGGGCTGTAGTCAGTCCGAGTCACAGCTGGTCCAGAGGGTGCCCGTCACAACACTGGCAGATGGCCTTGTGGTGCCCCCAGCCAAGCTCACCACAATCAGCCCTTAGTGTCATTTCAGTGTCATTTGCATCATGGACAGTTATCAGTTCTTGACTGGCCTGACACAATCATTGAATGCAGACCCATACAAGCAGCAATAGTAAAAAATAGGTTAACTTGGTTAATAAATTAATGCTCTGCCCCCCATTCAGGGATCTGTTTTAAGCTCCCAGGTCTTTCTTCCCTTCAAGTATTCTTGAGGATGATGCCGTGCCCTTTAGCTATATTTTCATTGCAAGGTTATCAAGCCTGTACAAGAGGTTAGAAATGTCAAGTCAAGTCAGTTTTATTTATATAGTGCCAAATCATAACAGAAGTTATCTCAGGTCACTTTTATTATAGCGCAGGTCTAGACTGTACTATTAAAAAAAAAACACCATTACACCATGGGCAAGCACTTGGCAACAGCAGCAAGGACAAACTCCCTTTTAACAGGTAGGAACCTTGAGCAGAACCGGGCTCTGGGTGGGTGGCCATCAGCCCCATGCCGATGATAATAATCTATTTAAACAAAGAGTGTAGAGTAGTGTCTTGTAATGTGAAACACTGGCTAATGTGCTCCCAAAAGCACACATTGTTGTAGGACAATGAGGAGCTGTTGTGTGACCAGACTGCTCACAAGGATGGTAGAAGACTTGGGCTGATATCACAGATGTGTGTAAGTGTATAAATTGTGGGGCCTTGTGTTGCTTCTGAAAAAGGCAAAATAAAAAAATAAACTAACGTCCCTTTTCCCATACTAAAAATGACTTCAAATTATTGCAGCCTCATGGGAAAGAGGATGAATGTGAAATTGTGCCAGTCCCTCAGCAGAGCCTATTGTTGTTGTTTCAGCACAGCAGTTATGGTCTATAGACACATTACAGTTACGTAATCGCTCCCCTCCCCTCTCTTTCTCTCTCTCTCCCCACATGAGATACAGCTGTCGCCTGTTTGAAGCAGAATGAGAGAGAACAGGTTCTCTTTCCTCTTTAGATAGATATTAAAATTGTTTTTTTTAACTTGGTGACAGCCTCCAAGTAGTGCAGCCTCGGCAACACTGTGGTTTACACATTCAGTAAGGTCACGAAGACCAAGGCTTTTGTTAAGGCAAAGCTGTCTCTTGCAGTATTACTCACTCCGCTCTAGTATGTAATGATCACGGCCCTGAATGGGTGAATTTGTTGTCATTTATCAAATTTTTACTTATTTACATTAACATTATTTTCTTTCTTTATTTTGTTTTATTAAACTTAACAGCAAAAAGCTCTTTAGACAACAGAGCGTACACCGAATGTATTCAATAAATCTGTCTGCAGTCTCACCCAGCAGCAAAAGCTATGGTGCTTCTGTCTTTTATGCACACATGACCTCAGGGCAGATTACAACAATCAGCCTTAACCTACTTCAGGCAAAGAAATCCAGTGTGTACCTGTCACCTATGAGACCCAGTTGACAGCAGATGCAAGTAGTTCTCACAGCAAATTGGGTTTCTAACATAACCCGCCACACGCATTATACAGTACTTTTACTGCGCACATACACTGTTCTGCCCTAATCCAGCACCTGAGATCCATTTAAAGCAGGAGAAATTCTCAAAATTGCCTCTGTCGCAGTTTCACAGTGGGAAGCTGCTGTAGCTACAGCTGGAGGCAGAGTGGGGTGGGACTGAGGAAGTGCTCCTGCTCAGGGTTGGCTGAACATGGGCCTAGTGCAGCTGCAAGGAAGGAAGTTTTGAGTGCACTGTACAGGATTATATGGGACTTCATGGCTGGTCTAATGTAAAGTAAGGTGGTGGGAAGGTTTGTTTTTATTTTCTTTGAAGGATGAGTCAAAAGGTTAATTTGACTCCAGAGAGAAACATATGTTCAATGCAGTCTGCTATATGGAGACAGCCTAGGAGGTTCAGCTGTAGTCATTCCAGGATGTGAGCAAGTGCTTTGGCTTCAGTCATACCTATGTAGTCTCAACTTCCATTTTGGGTTTAATAGACATCTACAAAAGAGCTGCATGTCAAATTTCATGTCTTTACATCAGTAACTGGTTGTATAGCTCCCATTCCATCATATCATTTGATGAGCAACAAACTTAGGATTGCCATTAACAGTTGTAGGGGTCACAGTTGGGGATTTTATGTACAAATAGGAATACATTTAAAAAAAAAAAAAAAAAAAAAAAAAAAAAAAAAAAAAAAAAACCACCCCCCCCCAAGCTTTTTTGGTATCAAGAGCCTGCAGCATAGAATAAACAAGGACACATAAGTCAGTTTACATTTTTTATTTTGCATATTTAACAAACTTGTGCATTCCAGATTTTTACAAAAAGAAACACAGCTTGCTTTGTGAGCATTCACAGGTGGCCAGAGCAGGACTAATCATGAAATGTAGGTCCCACAGTTGTTAAATGACACACCTTGAGATTCAGCCACAGTAGAACGGGTGACCAGGAACTCATGCCGACACTGAGCCACACTTCCTCACTGTACCAGAGGGACATCTAGGCAAGTGAGTGGTGTGTGGTTGCACAGCCAACGTTTTGTCAATTAGTAAATTCTGCAGCTTGGAATACATGTTGAGAAAAAGGGCAAGGCTTGTGGAATGTACAGTGCACAAGAGGACCAGTCTTCATGATGACTCCGTCTTCTCCTGTTCAATGGCTGCAAGAGGAAGAAGAAAGTTTGCGTCATTAATTTTAAGGGTTGTCCACCATAGCTACTAAATGCTCTGGATTAAGTCAATTGGGAAAAGCACATACTTTCTTTGGTTGGCAATGTGTTTTTCTCTTGAGTCTCTGTCTTCTTCAGCTTGGTCTTGTCGAAGGTTGTGACTTCTGTGACATCGGGTTTGTCAGCCATGTTTCCAGAGGCTCTGAACAGACAAGAAATCAGACTTTTGTTAATTATGTTCATCTTTTAATAGAGTTCAATTAACACACTGAGCACATAGGACAAATTAAGAGTCTAAATTAAGAACCTGTAAGGCTATTTACAAAATGTAAAATTATTAGGGCCGAGAAAGGCTGAAATTTAGGCACACAAAAAACAAGACAAAAACCCCCCCCCAAAAAAACTCATGTGTCCATAGCCCGATTTGGGAAACGCTTCGTCAGTCAGTATGTGCAGCTGAGGGACCACCGCCCTTTCAAGCCACCTAGACGAGCAGACAGGGTTTAACTTATGCCAATCCCCCTCAGAACAATGAACCTGAGATTCCAGGCGGAACACGTACTTTATATTAAATTAAATACGCCGAGTAAAAATGGATGCAGTTAAGTGACAGCAGACCACACAACAAAGCAACAATGTGACGCTCTTGTGTAGGTCTTTCCTCATTTATTCCCAACTATTGCGCAGCTGACACCGTTTGATGCTGAGCCAGGACAACGTGAGACGATGAAGAGAAATGTAATAAAACTCGCAGAACCGTGACCAAATCATTCAACAGCCAGGCTAAATTAAAAGCAGGCTCGAAATACACTCGCAATGTGATTAAACAGACACGGAAACACACATACATACATACACACTCACCAGGGTTTTGTTTTTGGTCAGAGAAATGACAGGACGGAGGTCTCGTTGGCGCAGCGGCAGAGTGATGTCTCCAGCGTCAATCACACTATAAATACTGCGCAGTATGCAAATAATCCCCTGACGTCACGCCCACCGTGTCAAAACGCTGCTTTTGTACCAACATGTTTTTGATTTTAGAGTGATAAAATAGAAAAACAATCTAAAAGCGATCGACCATTGGATGTACATTTACTGCATTGCGAGTCGGGGCTTTTATTTGAGCCAAAATAACTGCGTTTAGTCAGCAGCGACCAGCTGTGTCGGATTAGGTGAGTGAAATCAGTCTAGTAAGCTTCTCCTCTCCCGAGAGAAGGCTTGGATATCATTACACCGCTTCCAGATGCCTGTTCTTGCCACATAGCGAACAAAATGTAGGCTACAAAGTGGTTAATGAGTTGGAAAATAAGTTTAGTTTTAACTTGCACACAGTGCCCTATTAAAACTGTATCAGTGGCGACACCACGTGGGCAACTGAAGTAATAACCAGGATGCAATGCAATGCAATAGAAAACTCACTTAGGTTAGAGATTGGACCTGCAGGAAGATGTAGGTAAACATGCAACGTGGATACAGGATTTCTATAAGACTGGAAAATTAAGAATGTGTAAATCTTGCCAGTTTCATTTTTATTACGAAATGAATTAGTATAGTCTTTAAACTAGCAGCAAACACTTGCATTGAAGTATCCTACAGTTCATTCTATTCATACAGTCAATTTCCCTTTTGTATGTTGACGACAAAAATACTTTCTAGGTTAGACAGAGGCCAGAAAACAGATTGAAACATTTGCTTCTACAAAATGGCACATAATTGAAATGGATTTATTTATTTATACTGCACACAAATTACAAGAGATTCAGTAGTCTGTCATTGTATCTGTACCAGCAACTCTCGTTAGTTGTCTTATATTAAGTCCAAGCCGTAAAGTTATTGATAAAAGTTGTGAAGGAACAAACTTATTTCTATAGAACAATGTTTCCAAAACATAACATTGTCCATATAATAAATTCACAGATTACTCCCAGACAGTCATCACTGCTCTTTATCTTGCGTCACCTGCTGGAGAAGTACTTTGAATAAGTCTTGTTGTATATCACCTGATTGTCTACTCTGACAACATTTCTAAGGTTTTGCCAAAACCAGGGCTCTGCCGCTGCTGTTCTCGGCCACTCTACAACACTTTTCCCACACAGCCTCCTCCTCAGGCGCAGGAAGTGAGAGTGCTGCAGAACAGGCTCCAGCATCAGCAGCACAATCACATCCAAATTTTCATCCAGAAGTCTTTGGTGAGCTAGATACATTGCCAGCTTAAAAACCCCAGTCTTAACATAGCCCTCAGTTAAGACAAAAAGGGTCTTGCGACTGTATCGGATGCTCTGAGTGAGGTTCTCCACCAGTGGGACTCCTGGGGGCCAATCCCTCTCCTCCAGACACAAAGGAAGATGCTTCTCCCCTTCATCCTCCAGTTTCAACCGCAGATTTCTCATCACCCACTCAGAGACACGTGGATCTCTGGTGTCATAAGTCACAAAGACATCATAAACACTGTCTGGTGAGCTCAAGGATCTATATCCCTTCAACTTAGCTTTCATATAGTGAATTACATAGGAAGCGTCCCAGTAAAATAAGTGAGCAACAGTTGCCACAATCATAAAAGCAATAATGAAGGAAGTTGTGACAATGTAGACCAGGAATGCTTGACTGTCATTTACACACTGGTTAATGTCAAAGTATATCAGTGCTTGACCCTTCTGGTTTGCTGGTGTGTGACATGTCACCATAGTGGTCAGTCTCGGTATATTTACTTCACTTTTTTCAATCCATAGAATGAAATCTAATAAATCACAGGTACACTGGAATGGGTTTCCCTGCAAGAACAAAGTCTGAATCTGATTATCAGGTCTGGACTGGAAGGTGGATTGATTGATGGTGGTCAGTTTGTTGTTGCTAAGGCTAAGAGTCTTAAGGCTTTTGGGACCCTTTATAAATCCATTGTCCAATTGGAAAATACAGTTGTGATTCAGGTCAAGAAAAGTCAAAGTCTGAGTAATGTTTGAATTTATACCTGTCACGTTAGATAAAGAATTGAAGCTCAGGTCTAAAATTTGAAGTTGATGGAAATACCTCAGCGAGTCCCATCTAAAGTCAGCGAGCCCGTTATGGCTTATACGTAGTTTGGTGAGGTTACGTGGCAAATATTTATAAACATCAATAGGAATCTTTGCAATGCGGTTTCGGGATATATCTAAAATGGTCAAATTAATGAGATTAGTGAAAAGCATTTTGTATGAGCCATCCCTTTCTTTCCAAAGAGTCCCAAGATTATTATCTGTAAACTGCAGTTCTGATAATGATTCGCTGTACATCTGTTTTGTTGTCAGTGTGGAAATGCCATTATGACTCATATTCAGCACCCTCAGAACAGGCAGATTTTTTGTAAAATTTAAATTATGCGTTATACCATATGCTTTAAAGTAGTGCTCGTTGTAACTGAGGTCTAGTACTTGTAGTTTCTTTAGTTCTTTGAAGGCGTTGTCATAGGCCAGATCAATCCTATTGAATGACAGGTCCAGGTATGTCAGATTAGGGAGCAAAGAGAACTCTGTGCCATTAAGTGCTGCTGAAAAGCCATTTCTTGAGAGGTTGAGGCATGCAATATCTCCATAGCCGTTAAATTGCTCTGGGGAAATGAAGAACAGATTATTTGAGCTGAGGATTAGCACTCGACCCAATTCAAAGCACTCTTCCTTGATAAGGCTGTGTGATATCTCAAAAGCAAAGTCTTTAGGTTGGGGTTTCCTCAAAGGTGAAATAGAAAGGTCTGGCCTCTGATTGTATCCGTCACTTGGAGATGGGGGATGTTCCACTGGAATGGGATGCAGCCTGTTTTCTGCAAGGTATATCATTTTCAGATGGGTGAATTTGCTGAATATGGTGGAATCGGACTGAATAATAAAGTTCGTCCCTAAGTTCAGTGCAGACAGATTTTTTAGCTCGTACAGAGGTCTGAGTGTATCCCGTCCAATATTCTGGAAGACCAAAGCCTCCAAATGCAAAGTTCTCAGTGACACGAGATTCGAAAATTCTTGTGAAATATTTAATTTTGTAGGGTACAATCTGTTAGCAAAGTTGAAAGAGAGATCCAATTTTTCTAGCCGGTTAAGGTGTCTTAGAAATGTTGCCTCCTCAGTAATTTCTTTTAGCAAGAAGTTGAATGACAGGTACAATTTTTTAAGCTTCTTCATCCTTGCAAACCAGGAAGGTTTCACATGATCCAGGGAGTTTCCTCCCAGGTGTAGTGTCTCAAGCTCTGTTAGATTGTGAAATGCATGAGGATGGATACCAAGTGAAATGTTTGGGCAAGGGACACAGGGATATGGAGCCGTTTGACATCTTGGACAGTTCCCTTGAATTTTTAAGGTTTTTAAATTATATAGCCCAAAAAAATCAAATTCAGATATGTACTGTATTTGGTTAGAACCCAGCTTTAAGCTTCTTAATGATCGAGGTAATCCTTTGGGAACGTGGGTTAAGTTGTTAAAGGACAAATCCAAAACCTGCAGTTTGGTCATAACTGCAAAAATACCCTCTGTAATATTCACAGATTTACCACAAGGATTCCAATAGTAGCAGTTTTTGGATAACCACAGTTGTGTCACATTTGTTAAGCCAGCAACGCTCCTGTTATCCAACAATGTAATGTTGTTTGTGTTCAGCTCAAGGATTTCCACACTGAGAGGGAGATTGCTGGGAATTTGTGTCAGACAGTTGCCAGTCAGTATCAGATGATTCAGCTGTGTCAGATTTTTGAAAGTATTCGCAGCAATGATCAGTCCTTCTTTCTTGTTTGCCCATTTGAGATCGAGTTTAGTCAGATTCAGCAGCTTCGAAAATGAATTCACTGAAATATTCTTAATGTAATTTTCTGATAAGTCCAGCTCAGTTGCATTACTAGCTATCTTATCAGGTACTGCGTGCAGATGGCGCCCTTTACAGTCAAATACGACCTCAGAGGTATTGCAGGCCTTGACATCACAAGGGAACTGTGGTAACATCCACGCAGGTTTACACGCAGCAGGCTGGATCTCATAATGGCAATGTAGACAGAACAGCAGCAAGTGCATCCAAGATGTGAAAGCCTGCAGATAAACAACAGAATTAGTCAAATGAAGTAACTTGTAATACAGTTATCCTAAATCTTAAAGGATAGGTTCACATTTTTACTTGTCTTAAAACAATAATCAGGTGCTGATATGGGCTTTGAAGCAGTTTCTGTAATCATCCCTCCTGCGTACTGGACATTAAGAGATCTCTTCCTCATGCACTTCCGACAAAAGTGATGGAGACGAAATCCAGTCATATGAGATGGATATCTTCCAAAGTTACAGTCTGATCAGGTGTTATGATTACAGCAAACAAAACCAGGTTCAATGTTCATTTACATTTGACTATTTAATGCAGACTTCAAAAATTGTGAGCGGATCCAGTTTTGAAAACTTGATGGTTCCACCAGTATCCATCAGGTGGCAGTAGTTTGTAAGTGAAATAACCCTCACTCCAATAGCTGCTCTTGGTATTTTGTCAGAGTTATAAGTTACATTAATGGTAGTAATGGAGATAATGGTAAATTGTAAAAGATACTGCAACAATATCTGTTAACATTAGCCACCATAAACTACTGTTCATACCAAGTAAGACTGTAACAGCAAAACACCTGAGTGCACTGAACTAAGCACAGGTGTTTTTTTATTATAGTCATATTCATAGTCACACTTCAACATCCTGTTTCCCTTTTATTCACTCATAAGTAGTTGTAAGGTTGTTAAAATTATTTAATTTGACACTTAGAGATAGCACCCCATATATATTCTGTATTGACTTGTTTCAGCTCTTCATTGAAGCTGTTTGGTGTTAACAGTGAGTGAAATATCAAATTGAAATATTCTAAATATCTTGTGACTGCTAACAGGGTCTAACTGTTGCTCTCTAAAAATCAAAAGTAAGAGTAAAAAATGAAAGATATGGTATCATTTTTCTCCCCCACACACTTGTGAGGAAACTTTAATGTGCTGTAATTATTATAGAACACTCTTTCATCAAAAATACAAAACACTTTTCAATTAATAATATGAATAGCCAGACACAATGAATGGTCAAATACATTCACACAGAGTTAGTCAAAGTATTATCAGATGTTATAAAGTTCTTAGCACAAAATCACAGAAGCACAAAATCATTATAGATTATATTAAAACACTCAATTATAGCACACGCAGGTAACAAGTAACTCAATGACTACTGTTGACTATTAGTCTGATGAATAAAATGGAAGTATGTAAATCTATTTTCCGCTTTTAAAACATATAGAGAAACTATTGATAAAACTCACCATTGTGCATGTATTGTATTGATCCCTCAGATGGAGCTCTGGTACTTTATAGTCTTTCAGATGACATGGACTATTTTTTAAAAAACTGTGCCTGCGTCGTGTGCACTCAAGTCATCACAGGTCAAAGCCTACTTAATTTGTTTTTTTAATTTTTAATATGCAATATACATAAAAAAAACTAACAGAAAAACAAATCTCCCTGTTACTGAAGTCAAACCCAACAAATTGGATAGCCCGCACAACGACTCAGACAGAAGTACCATGAGAAATGAGGAAGTACGTGTTTCATTTCCCTGTTTCATGATATGTTGGCAGTTTCATTGTTATCTGAGAATGTAGAAAATGGAAATATTAATCATTTGTGGAGTGTCAGCCAGTTCCAGTAAACAGAATTTAAAATTTGCACATTATTTAATCATTAATATTACATCATTTTCTTTTGCTTACATTTAAATGGTGAAATATTCACACATTGTAACTCATACACAGGAGTACATTATTTTATAGTATTACAGTATATTGTTATATTTACAGTGTCTCTTTGAAGAGATTGTTGTATTGTTTGTGACTTTCAGTCGCCAGTACACTTCTCAGGCTGAACCAGAAGTATGGCTGGGCTTGAGGGTTTGTTGGCCACTCAAGCACAGACCGCTTATACAGTCTCTTGCGCAGTCTCAGGTACTTTGAGTTGCAAGGTACTTTCTCCAGGAAGATCAGGACGATTACATCATTTTTTTCATCCATTAGCCTCTGGTTGGCTATGTAGAAAGCTGTCTTGAAGTTGCCGCTTTTAATGTATTTGTTGGTGAGAATGAACAGGGTCCTCTTGCTCCTGTGGATGCTCTGGGAGAGGTTGTCGATCAGAGGACATCCAGGGATCCAGTCCCGTTCCTCCAGGCACAGTGTAAGGCAGTGGTCTCCGCGGTCCTCCAGATGAACGCACATTTCGTTCATCACCCACTCTGACACGGCAGGATCCTCCTTGTCGTATATGACGAAGGCATCATAGACAGAGCTCTGGGAGTACAGACGGCTGTAGCCTTTGAGCTTGGCCCTGCAGAAGTGGTAGATGTACCAGACGTCCCACAGGAAGAGGTGGCTGGAGATTGACACGGTGAGGAAGCTGATGACGAGGGAAGTCATGAGGATGTAGAGGATGATTGTCAGGTAGTGGTGCTGGCAGGCCAGCAGGTCCACTGAGATTACAGGATTACCTATTTGTGCCCCTGGTGCGGCACAGGTCACATCTGTGGCCAATCTGGGGATGGTCACTGTGGTCCTGTTGAGCCATGCCACAAACCAAGTGGCATTGCAAGTGCAGGAGAATCTGTTGTTGTGCAGAAGCAGCTTGTCCATCTGATTAACAACATCATCTGGAAAGTTGGATTGTTCAATGTGCCTTATGTAATTAAAACTAAGGTCCAGATATTTTAAATTGTAGGCAACCTTGAGGAAATCTTGCTCAAGTTTTAGGATTTGGTTTTTATGTAAAATTAGTTTCTCCAGAGATTTGCTACAGTCTGACAGCATGTGTGGAACAGTAGTTAAACTGTTTCCACTGAGATCTAATACTTTCAATGAATGGATTAGTTGTAGTTTCTCCCATTTAAACAATTTTAATTTGTTGTTTTTGATGTGGAGCTCTGCCAGGTTGTCTGGCAGACTGCTGAACACTTCTTCTGGAATGAAATTGAGGTTGTTTTGAGAGATGTCGAGGACAGTCAGATTAAGTAATTTCTTGAAATAATTGTAATATCTTTTGTCCCCATCTCTCCACAATATATCTAACCGGTTATCTCTGAACTCTAACCTCTCAAGTGATTGACTCTCCAGCTCTGTGTTAGTGGAAGTAGAGATCTTGTTGTGATTCATCAGCAATATCTTGAGATTCTTTAAATTTCTAGTGAAATTAAGCATATGAGTCAAACCCTCAGATTCAAAGTAATGATTGTTGTTACTTATATCTAGGACGACCAGACTTTTTAGCTCTTGAAATGCAGTGGAGTAGAGCAAATCCAGGCGATTCCATGAGAAGTCCAGATATTTTAAATTAGTCAGATAGGTAAATTCAGAACCATTCAGACTTTGGCTCATTAAATTTCCAGAAAGATTGAGACATCTCAGCTCTCCGAGATTCAAAAATCTCGAATGCAAGAAGAATATGTTGTTTCTACTCACATCCAGGGTTTTGCCAAATTGACTGCATTGTCTTTTGACAAAGGATGTAACAACTCCAAGTTCTTTGTCTTTGCGTTTGCAGCTGCGTGCATATTCATCATATCTGAAGTAATGAATCTCTCTCACTTCCTTACTTTGGTACTCAGCAGCAGCTGACATGGGAGACCAGTTCAAGGGCTCTGCTCCAGAGAAACCAACAGCATCTTGGCCTTCAGAGGGGGAAGATATCTTGTTGTCTGACAGACTAATTATTTTAAAGCTTTTTAATTCCATCAAAATACTAAAGTTTGTTATTTTAATGAAGTTTGTACCCAGATCTAGAACCTCCAGGTGTGCAAGAGGTTTTAAAGGAGCAATACTCCCTGGTTTTAGCTCCTGAAACACAAAACCCTTCAGTCTGAGAATTTTAAGGGATTTGAGGTTGGAGAAACTACGATTAAGTATCAGTGTCCGAGGATACTCCTGAAGCTCATAGTTAAATGAAAGGTCCAGTTCTTCCAGTTTGCCCAGGAAAAGTGGGAAGCTTGTGGTTCCTATTTCTTTTCCCAAAAAGTTTGATGAGAGATCAAGCACTCTCAGCTCTGTTGTGTTGGTAAACCACTCAGATGACACACATCTCAGAGAGTTGCTGTGCAAGCGGAGCGTCCTAAGCTTTGCTAACATTTTAAAAGCGGCTTCACTGATTTTTAGTGGTGAATTATTTGGGCATGGGTTACATGGGAAAGGGGCATTGTAACATCGAGGACAGTTTCCACTAATATCTAGAATCTCAAGGTTAGTTAAGTTTTTGAAATCCTCATCAGTTACTTTTTGAATGTTATTGTTGTAGAGATACAACTCCTTCAGACTTGTGGGTAGTTGAGGCGGAATAAAAGATAAGTTATTTGATTTAAGAGATAACAATGTTAAATTGTAAAGGTGTGAAAATGTACCGTTCTCTATTTCGTAGGACTTATTACAGGGGTTACGATAATAGCAGTTTTGACCAAGGTAAAGTGCCTCAACATTCCTGAGCTCAGAGAGGTTTTCTTTAAAAATTGTACAAATGTTATTCACTTCCAAACTCAGCAGGACCAGATTTGAAGGCAGGCCTTTGGGTATACTGGAGAGCTGATTGCCATCCAGATACAGTGCGCGCAGACTCCTCAGACTGGTAAAGGTGTTTTCCTTTATTTTCACACTCTTAGTGCACACGTGGTCCTTGGGGCCAATTTTGATGGGCACACAATTGCACCTCATGTCAATTTCAGTCAGGTTCTCCAGGCCGTGGAAGGAGGAGGAGTTTAATTCAGGAATATGATTGATGGTGAGCGTCAGATTGGTAGTCTCTCTGGGGATGCCACCAGGGATTTTTTTGAGGCTTCTCTCAGTACAGTCCACTATCACTGCAACTCCGTTGAGCTCACTAACATCACATGGCAGAGTTTTGGGGTAAGAAACGGTAGCTGTCGATATGCAGAGACAGCACCACAGGGCCAGCAGGGCCACAAACATCTGTACAGAAACAGAAATGGTTCTCTGAGAAATGTGTGCAGGTGGAAAATTAATAATACAGTTATATTACTAAGAAAAACACACTCATACTACAGTTGCCAAGCATTCAGCAAGACATGCAGTGTTATTTTTGAAGTACTGAAAATGACAGCAAGAGATGTACAGCATATTTTACATCATAATACAACCAGGAATTGCTACCAACATTTAATTTTTTACTTCTTGTGGTTGGCAGCCTGTCTGATCAAATTTAAAATGCCATGTCACAACATATTAATCCAATTCTGATACTGTCCAATACATCAGCAAAGATAACTGATACTTACCCGGTGGAAGAGCATTGTTCACATGAGAGATGGAAAAGAGGTCCTGCTATGAGTCCCGTTAAGCACTGAAATAAGCGCAACATTGATGATCAGTTTTTAGGTAATAAGATGAAAGTAACAGGTGGCTGGGTTAGCCCAATGCGTGTATAATTAGCTGGCATCACTTCCCTATTGTCACAAACCACACACATCCAAATCTTCCATCTAATATGATGACTGATAATGGTTGACTGATTCCTATTTGTTATACAACAGACCACACGTGCTGTTTGGTAAGATTTCTATGAAGATGTGGCCTTAAGAACAGAAGTCTCTTTCTGTTATACAACATAATGATAGCACAGCTGGGGGAGTTGTTGCCACCACCTGTGAAAAGAGTGGTTTCATTTCTGATTAGCCTGCAGGTGAAATTGAAACCCATGCTTGGGATTAGGTTTACCAGTTTACATGGTAAACATGCTATATTGGCACCAGGTAGCATCTTCTTCTGTTATCTCTGTCTGCTTTGTCATTATGGCTAACAGTAACATTCACCATCACTACCACGCTCTGGCCAGACAGTATGTACTGTGTGTATGTATGTTTTGGCCTTTATTTGATAGACCAAATGCAGGAATAGATACTGGAGTGTTTGTTTTTTATTTGATCAGCCTCTTGCACAGTAAAAAGGCATGATGACAAAGTTGGTTAGTCATGGTAGCGGCATGGCAATGTCGGCCTGTCAGTTGCTCAACCACTTAGCTCCGGACTGAAATATCTCTACAGCTTTTGGATGGCTTGCAGTGAAATGTTGCACTGATATTCATGGTCCCCAGAGGATGTATCATAAAGACTCTGGTGATCCCCTGATTTTTCTTCAAGTGTCAAAACTTGAATTTATCCAATAATTGGACCAAATAGCTGCAAAACAAAAAAAAAATCCAATCAGCATCAGCTGTACTTTATGTTTTATGCCAATTAGCAAATGTTAGCATGCTGACATGCTAAACTAAGCTGGTGAACATGATGACAATCACCTGCTTAAACATCTGCATGTTAGCATGCTAACACTGTGCCTAAATAAAGCCTCACAAAGTAGCTAGCATGACTGTAGACTCTTGTTCTACTCAGATGCATTTGCATCATGCAACACGTGCTTGACTACTCACACATAGCGTTGTGCAAACATTCTTTCCAGCCCTTTAAGTGAAATGGGCCATCATCATCATTAATGCAAAAAGCATTACCACCACCCAGGCATGAGTAAATGTAAAATAATGAATTATTAAACATAGTTATACAACTAAACATGGGTCAAGCAACTTTTCTGTATGAATAATGCAATTTTATGAGCAACCGTACAGTCTCAAAAAGTCACTCTGTCAGCCGCTGTTATTCTGTTTTAATACTTCAGAGATCAACTGAAATGAGAAGTAAAGATAAGGAACTAACAGGTACCACTGCAAAATTAGAAAAATGTGGTATTGTATGAGGTTGATGGTAAACAGAACTATACACCAGACAGGAGGCAAATACAAATAGACAAAAAGCATTTGAAATTAGACTTTTCAAAAGTTTTAATCTTTTTAATGATGTTGACAAAAAATAACAGGAAAGTACTCAGTGTTCATGTGTAAAGTATTCATTAAATTAAGGTGAATCCAGCAAATGAAAAAGTCATATGCGTTACTTTTATTTGATCATGTCTTGTCCTGTGCAATGATTTGTCTACAGCTGTATATAGTGTATGCATTTCTCCAACATAATATATATTTTGACAATTTATAAACAAGGTTCTAATAAGGTTGTAATAATCTACATGTTAAGCCCCTAATATAACTAATAAATCCTTAAAATAATCCCTTTTATGTAATATTAGATAATATACTTTAGAGGAGGGTTGTATGCTTCTTCATAGAGGCCTTAATATAATCTATTTAAAACTTTAATGATTCATATAATTTTCTTTTTACTTTACATAATAAAATATTGTATACACAAGGCAAGATTTTTCTTTTCACAGCAGTTCACATTGGTTGTTAAACCCATGTCTCTTATGTATGGCTTTAAAATCAATAATCGAGACAAAATAGACAAACAGTTTATTTGTTGAGCAGTGTTGTCAGTGAGTGAGTTAGTGCGTTTATAATAGCAGACATGGTGGCAGAGTGATGTGTCAATGCATTCACACTTTGGTCACTGAGGGAGCGTCCTGAAGCTGCCTCAGCGGCTTTCAGCAGGCATACATAGTTCATGACGACCTCATCCACCTTGGCTACCACCTCACGCCGCTCCCTCTCGGTGCTCAGGCCTTCCACTAGTGACATGCAGGCTTGAGTCAGGCAGCAGAGTGTGTGGAAGCTGTGCGTCAGAGTGAGCAGTAACTCCTCTGGACTGCTGTACTCTACGGCCATCTGACTGCAGGCCCTGCTCAGCACTTTGGCCTGCATGAAAAGCAGCTGGGAATATGTTTCCATGTCAGCCTCGTTGACCTCGGGCCTTTCACCTCTGGACAAGTGGCCCACGCTGGAACGCAGCACGCCGATCATCTCTAAGGCATCCTTCCGTGCAATTGCAAACCCAGTGTGAAGACTGTAGGTTTTTCCCTTCATTGAATTTACACGTGCTAGCCTTGCTTTAAGACTTATGTCATTCGTAGCAGCGGCCTTATTACTCTGCTCAGCTTTATATTTTGCTTTCTGCTTTGTGTTTTCCTCGCGGCTGAAAGAAACCGAGCTGACAGAAGACAGAGCATCTGAGGGCATTTTTCTGCCTCGATCGTCACTATCGGTGTCTGTCTTTCTCCTGAGGAAGCAGTGACTGAACGGCCCATGACACCTCCAGGCACCTGCATCCAGCCTCGGTGCTGTCGAGTCTGGCAGCAACAGGGAGGCTCCTCTAAGCACCCCTCTACCAGATGAATTAGATGCGACTGAACCCTGGGACAAGCTTTTGGGCAAGGTTTTGGAAGAGAATTTCCTCTGTACTTTTGGGGCATCTTGAGACTGGAAATTCTGACCAGCACTTTTCCCGGTGAGCGTGGCTTTGGTCTTCTCTAACAGTGCTTCTAAGCTCCTAGAAACTGGCATCATGGTACTCCAGCTCCTCCTGAGCATCCGAACCCTGCGTGGCTTCCTGAGGCTGCCTGTTGTAGGGTCACATGAAGATCCGCATGAGGGGGAAGCCAGGGCGTGTGAGTTGGGTTCCGGGCTGGCCTGTGTAAGCCAGCTGGGCTCTGTGCTACTTCGTAATGATGATGGTGACATGGTTTTGGTGGTGGTACTGGTCTCATTACAGAGAGCTAAAGATGACTCTTCCCCAGCCTTCTTCAGCTGTGTGCAAGCTACACTAGGGGTAGTAGTAAAACAAAGAGAACTGTTAAGCATCTCGCTGACAGCACATCTTTACATGTAATAAAATATTTTTATTCATTAGATCTTAATAGTTCAAGTATTCATGAATCTAAAATGATAGAATTATTTTCTTCAAACTGAATTCCCATACTACCTCTGAAAGATTAAATGGATGAAGACAGCAAACGTGACATTCAAGGGAATAATTTGACATTTTGTGAAATATTCTTGTTCACTTTGATAGTGATACCACTCTAACTGTCCACTCAGTATAACGCTAACCTGTGTTTGAAGATTACAAAATCTTAACAGCACCTCTCAAGCTCACAATTTAGCACGTTGTATTCCATTTGCTTTATCTGCACAAAAACTGAAGTAGTAAAAACGGAAGCTGTGGTTTTACAGAGAGTTATATTCTGGACAATTTCTTGGATGGACACAGTAACTTCCTAGAGACTCTGCTGATTGCCTGTCAACCTCATGGTGAAGACAATACAGCAGGAAGTCACTACACATGACCCCAGAGAAACCACAACTTGCCCTTTTTACACTTTGCCCTGTTTCCAGCTTTTTATGCAACGCTAACTAGCTGGTGGCTCCAGCTACATATTAAACGGACACATGTGAGAGTGGTAGTCAAGAGAGTGAATAAAAATATTTCCAAAAATGTTGCCTCTAGTGGCATTTAGGCATGCGGATAGTTTTGGTTTTATTTGCCCATGTTCTGAGATATCTTTCTACTACTACCTTAATATGATAGAGGTGAATGGGATTTCATTTGTGGTGCTCATAGCATTAAGCATTTATTTACAACAAAAACTATCCGTTTGACTACATACTATTAGACATAAGTGATAATATGTATTTTTGCAGTTTGTGCAAATTGACCCCTTGAAATATAACTTATTTTCTTATAATGAGCAACTTTCTTATAATTCCCTTTTGCCGCTTTCATCCACTAACACAGACATAGATAAGAGAAGGAGCACCCTCCTGTTTAGTTTTACCTGTGGTTTCTTTTATCTTGGGCATCCTGTGACTGCCATCCCGTGTAATTGTGAACCCAGGCTCAGCACTGGTAGCTGCGTGGATCTTCCTCAGCATGGTGGGGTCCATGGGATGGCCAGCCTTCCCGTGGCCTAGAGGCCCATACGCCTTCTCCTCAGCTGTTACATAACTCAGCCCCTTGAGCGAGGACTCTGACAGTACATGCATATTGTCTGTGGCACAAAGAGGAGAATCCATCGGAGTGGCACAGCTGCTGCTGCCTGTGCTGCAACCGGCATCTATAGAGGAACACTGTGAGCTTTGGAGGGAATGAACGCCCTCACTCTGTATCGATGACATGCGCTTGCTCACATGGTATTCATATAACCGTGTGACGTCTTGCTCCGATGCTGAAATCTTAATTTGCTGCTGCTCGTTATCCTGGGAAGTTGCATGTCCCTCTGCAGGGACGGGCGCTTTGGATGGAGAGCGGAGATGGGCATTTAACTTTAGGCTTCTTTCATCTGAGTCCTGTTTCTCTCCCTTTACTGTCAACCTGTCTGCGTGGGAAGCCTGTGAGTCATTCACACATTCTGGAGCGAGATTGTCTGCCATTTTGTTTCCGGATGCTCTCTGCTGCAATTTTTGATGCCTGTCTTTAAAGTGAGTTCGCCCCAGATCAAGTTGATTCATGTAATAGGAATCTCTCACAGTGAAAGCGTTATACTTCCCAACAAGATGAGGGGGCTCCTCTTTAGCTGAGTCCTGGGAAGTCATGTGCGATCTATCAGATGCTTCGCAGGTATCTCCGTGCATTCTGCTCTCTGCCTCCCTCTGTTTTCCTCTCTGCCTGCTCATTACTGAGCCCATGTGCATCTTAGTGAAGTATTCACTAACGGATTTTATTTCCATTGTCTCTGGCTCCATCTCACCACCATCTGAGTGAAATATCTGGGAGGAGGCCACAGCAGATGATTTCGCCTCCTCCTCCTGATGCTCCCGGGGGTTGTACTGCATTGCTGCTCCACCATCGCTCTGTGCAGTCACCTCTGTCTTCTCCTCATTCGCCGTATGGTATCCTTCTGTCATGGCTACATGCATCCTCAGGTGGTTGTCTGAGTGTCTCTGAGCGCTGGCCAGCTCAGAGCTCTCTGTCATCTCAGAGGAGTTTGTCTCGTTGCCAGAATCGGAGGACTCGGGACTAAATGCTCGTGATATTTCTACACCTGTGTATCACAGAAAGACAAACACCTCATTAACAACTCCATCTGAGGCAAATGGAAAATATCACAGATTAGTGAGTTAGTCAAATATAAGAAATGGCAGTGGAAATGCATATCAGCAAGTGAATGAGAAAAAGAGTGAATGAGTACTTTGGAATAACACTGACAATAACAAAATAAATGACTACATAATAACATTCCACTTAAAATTGAATTTTCTTTGCATCAATAAAAAATTGATAGAAAACTGTCATTGACATTGAAAACAGCATACTATACAACAAACATTTTTTGCTTTCAGATTTTTAGCAACAAACATCTGACATTGTGCAGTGTGCAAATGAGAAAACGAACAAAATGATCCACAAAACAAATGTTGACAAAATGAATGATAATGTAATGAACACAGCTGTCTGCATGCTCAAAAGAATGAAGAAATACTCACACAAATGGAAACATAGAACAAAATGGGCTTTATTGAAAAAAAAATCAACAACAACAAATCAAAAGTGAATGGCTGGAACATGTGTGGTGTTAATGGATGAACGTTACAATAGTGTAAGGAGAACCTGTGCTACTCTCTGACTGTGCTGGACTCTGTTCCTCAGATGCAGCAAGGGCCTCGAGTGCCTGTAAGGTGGACACCACTGCATCGTCCAGAGGCTCCTCATGGCCCTCTGCTCCGTGGGTGGGCACTGAATCTATGAGAGACACTGGGATATCATTGCGGGCCCCCTGGGCCCGAGTCCCAGCCCCTTGCTGCTCCTCCTCATCAGAGCTGTCCCTGAAGCCAGGAGGAGGAGCAGCAATGGCCAGGTTAAGAGAGTGCAGCAGTACGTCATTGTCCTCCTCGTCATTACCCTCCGGTGGGGGAGGGAGGGAGGTCAAGTCAATGATGTCATCGCTGGATCCTGAGAGTGACAGTAATGTAGGCTTGTCAATGTCACTTATCACCATGTCCTCCTCACAGCTGATGTCATCCTCATCCTCTGCGTCATCTGTTGTCTCTGCGTAGCAGATATCGTGCAGCAGCGGCTCCTCGATGCACTCAGTAGGACCAAAGATTTTGGTGGAGTACTGATATCCATCCCCGTCTTCTATGGCATCCATCATCTTATAGTCCTCCTCGAGACGCCTGTACATGGGGCTATGATTGTCTAGAATCTCTGGGCTTTCATCCATCAGTCTCTGGTAGCCCAGATTTTGGGGGTTTACGCCGTCTAAGGGGGGATCTCCAAATATGAAGGAGACCTTTGCACTCCTGGAGGAGTCTTGGGATTTGGGCCTTGGGATGTTAAGGTACGTTTGGGAGCAAGGGATTCTGCAGCACTCAGCTCTCTCTGACATGTGCATTGTGTGCTGGGGCTGGTGGATCTCAGTTATGTAAACTGGTTGGCCTTCACATCTCCCGTGGTCGAGGTATTCACACTCCTGGTCCGAATAATCTTGGCTGCACCTCTGGTTGTTTCTGTCTTCATATCCTTTATGAGGTGTGCTGTATGTACACTCGATGGCCTGATAGTTCTGCTTTATTCTCGCTGCGTTGCCTGCAAAGAGGAACCAAAAAATGAAACAAATCTATTTAAATAAAACAACTTTTTCATGAGTCATTGGGATAATTTCAGACATACTTGTTTCCATACTGGCGGTTTTTTTGGCCACGTTGAAGATGGAGCGTCGAGAGTCCACTAGTAATCTGTAGTATCCAGCAGTCAAACATGCCAGATTCATTGCATCAACAGACTCCATTAACAGAGTGATGGGCTGTAAAAAAGGCAGATAAGCAGATGACAATTAGCGCAAAATAAATGGGAGAGTGGGTCTGTAGAATGATGTTGTAATGACTACTGAACAGACTTGGTGTTGTTTGGGTAAAACTACAGAAAATATTCACAAACCAGTTAGCACATGCTTTTGTTTTAAAAAGGGCAGAAGGCTTGTTAACCTTTACGTCCAGGACATGTAGCTCCACTCTAACCCTGTTCTCATCTTCTGTATACATCTCAATGCGGTTGACATGACTGAAATCAGCCAGAAGTGCCACCAGGTTTGTTTTGGTGTTAATCACATGACTGATGCCATACTTAGGCCCCACCAGCAATGTCACTTCTGTGTGCTTCTCGCCTTGCTGTAAACAGGAAGAGAGTATTAACACTCATATCACTTTCTGAACACAAATGAACAGTACGTGGCCTGTCAAATGTTTAATGCCACATCCTAGCTGAATACAGTGTGAAATGGCAGGATGGTGTTGCTCACAATTAGTGTAGATTTAAACACCCGTCCTCCATATAGCCTCAAGTCGCTGAGATACTTCAGATAATGGACCTTTGCCTGCAAGGCAGTCAGCTGGAAAAGGAGAGAAACAAGAGATGTAGGGTTAGATACAAGATACAAGAAATAATTTTAATGAGCTCTTCACAGCCGAAAGTCCTTTAACTGAGATAAAGAAAAGTGAAATATTGTCTATTCAAGCCATCACCCATCAACATTCTTTTGATACTTAAAACTCCACTAGGTGGTAGTCAAGAGTCTTTTCATATGTGGTGCAAGGCAAAGAGAGGGAGATGGTGTGAGATACAGAGAGAGAGAGAGAGAGAGAGAGAGAGAGAGAGAGAGAGAGAGAGAGAGATGAAGACTTTACCTTTTTACCAGGCGGAACCAGGTTCTGGTTGGTTTTGAGGATGTGAGTGAGGGCTTTTTTGATGTTCTTCTCTTTCATGCTAGACAGCACTGCAGGAGGCAGGAACAACGCCAGACCCCACTCCTTCCTGCATACGCACATTTCATAAAGATTAAAAAAAAAGGTCACTCAATCACTATGAAAAACAGTCAAGTCATCATTCTTGACCAGTGATCGATTTCACCTAGAGGTGGTTGCATTGATCAACCGGCTGGGTACATTCAGAATTATTAACTAACCAGCAGGGATGTATCTTCTGGCATTGCAGCAGAATAATACCAGTGAGATCATTATTATTTTATTGAATAACAGCGTGGTGGACTTGTGGTATCCTCTACAGCTGGAATAAGTCCTTAGAAACAACAAAATGGCTCTGTAGAGGGGAGACATGAAGCTGATCCCAACAAGCATGACGCAGTGTGAAATCCAATCTACTTACTCTATATACTTCAGGGAAACTTTCTGGGACTGCTTGGTATTGATGGTTAGAATATACATTTGCAGAGCAGCCAGGCGGAGGGCCGTGTCGTATTTCAGCTCTGACCCAAATCTTTCCAATACCACATCATTACAGCTCTGGAGGGGCCAGAGAGAGAGAGAGAGAGAGAGGACAGGAAAAGGTTACACTTCAGTCACTCTTTTTATCATAAAATGCAAGACAACAACACATCCACAGCAACCATGTGTTTTCCGAGGCCATCACTATAGTTCGACATCCAGACTAGCATATTTCACAATACGTTGTTATGTTTTACCTGCATCTGCTAATATTCACCTGAACATAGAGGTACTCAAATGCTACTGCGTCTCTCCTAAGCAGGTCCAGGGGATCCTTTGGGACAAAAGTGATGCGAAAAAAGCACTTCATCTTGTGTGACCCTGGCCTCTGTGTCACCTAGCGTACAAGTTGAAGACAAGGAGGGTCCCGTTAGTGATTACACGTTTTTCACAATGATTATTTATTAAGCTTTTTTTTTATACAGATAAACAGGGTTTAGAAACAGGGATATTTTATTTACATGCAACATTTGATCTGTTAAATATGTAGTTGGAGCCAGGTGATGATTAGCTTAGCTTAGCATAAAGACTGGAAATAGGGAGAAACAGTTAGCCGCAGTTAACTAAAATGACCTACTAGCACCTGTAAATATCACTAATTAGCACTTTCTTATTCTTTTGTTTAATCCATACAAGAACCAAAGTGTAAAAACAAGAAGTAGTGGTTTTCCTGGACTATTTCTTGGCTGGAAGCAGTGATTCCCCGTAGTCCAGGATTTAAGTTTATGCATTTATGCTATGCTACAAGCTAAACTAACGTCTCCTGGTTTCATCTGTTTAATTAATAGGCAAGTAAAAGAAATGTATTGATCTTCTCTTATCTCTCGGCATGAAAGTGACAAAGCATATTTCCCAAAATGACAGACTATTCCGTTAACATTTTTCATGCACATTCGGTCAAACTGAGAACAAGCCTGAATTTTCTTCTCCTGTTGTACAGTGTAGTACTGCACATTACAGTATCAATACAAAAATACTTAACTATATACTGAAGAGAAGGATGGTATCCTCTCTATGTTTTTGCCATCAAGTTTATTATTTACTTGCGTCTGTCCTGTTTATTGGCACCCGAGAGAGCTGTCTCACCTGAGTTAGCATCTCCTGCTCATGCAGGAGCATGAGTTTGCTGGCAGATCCTTCGGCTCTTTGCTCCAGCATCAGAGAGAAGTGCTCAATGCTCTTAATGGATAGCTTTTCTTGCAGGGTCAAGATGACGTCCTTTCACATAGACAAAGTCAAAGTTAATACAGCGTGAAAACTGTGCAGATGCAGTAGTGTTCAGGCTCAGCTCAAAACCATAACCATAAGTCATTGTCACGATTGAACAAACACAAAAACATGAGCAAAATGAAATGTAAACTGTTGACCAAGATCTCCCTGTTCACTAAGATCAAGCTCCATTTTGCTTGAATCACAATCAAGCTCAGAGAAGGTTCTGAAGGCCATAGTGAAAAGAGGAGTAGGCATTTTATGTATCGTGCAGCTGTGAATGACATTCAACATTTAAACTTTAGATTATGCAACAGCGTTTCATAATGAAGCAGGGATCCTTCCAGCACCTACCTTAATGGATGTGTTGCTGTCAAATCTAAATGATTTAGTCTGCCCGTTCTCCAGGTACACCTTCAGAACATTTGGCATAAAAAGAAGGGAGTTGTCCTTCACTGTTTCCTGAGGATGGAATGAGAATTGTTGGATCAATTAATATCAATTTTTCTTATTGAAAGTTGTTTATATACTGTAGTTTAAGTGCATCAGTAGGAGTTGGAGATCATTTTTTTTTACCCTTGGACAGATCCAGCTAGCTGTTTCACTTAAGCTTAAGCTAAGATAACCATCTCCAATAGCACTGTATGTGAGTAATGTTCATCTTCTCACCTAACTTTCAGCAAGAAAGATGAACGATCTTATTTCCCAAAATGTCGAATGCCATCTATTTCCATGACATTCTTTTGAGTAAACGCAGTAGTGAGAATAATATAAAGTAACACACTGATGCATCCTCCTTAATGATCACTCTCTGCTGCTGTCCTCCTCTCAGAGGGTATGACTGCCTGATAGTCTCCTTACTTTTTAGCTCTTTTCCTAAAAACCTCTTCTTTGTGTGACACATCCAACAAATTGGGGAAGCTCTCTGTGACAGGGTCCCCCTTTTTCTGTCAATCATACCCACATGCGCTCTAATTCATCCCACTGACGGAGGTTGATGAAAAGGAAAAAAGGAAAAAGAAAGAGGAGGTGCATTTTTTTTTTGCTCATGCGTGTCTTCATTTTAGTCAGTTAATTCTAATATCTTCACTCTGCTCTGTGCTCTAGCTTTAAGAGTTCAAGTCTGCTGCTGCCGTTTGCTGTGCAGAACCTTGATGTGTACAGAGTGAATCAGTGTCCAACGTGACTTACTGGGACCTGGCCGTTGATGATGACCTCTTCAGCGAAGCGGACTTTAACAGGATTAGTCTTTAACTTGGCCTTTTTGGCTGCGCTGATGAATGCCGATTTGGGTGACTTTTGGAGGGAAAGAAGAAAAAGAAAACCAGAGGTTTAAAGGACAATCAGTTCCTTCAGAGATGAGTCATGTATTTTTCATCTCCACGAATTTCAAGGACATTTCCCTTTTGAAACATGATGACATCCCATGTCTCCACTCTGTGCTGATGCAATTAAGGTGGCACTTTATAAGAGCATAAGAGCAAGGACACCCTCACTGCTGTTGTGTCATTGAGCCTGCAAAGAAACACCTAGTAAAAGGAAATAATTACAGGATGGATTATAAGCCTTGCTTGGTCCTCTGAGTATATATGAAATATTACAATTACACTTTTCCTGCAAATCATTCATGTTTAGCCTCATGTTAAGTGACTCATCATGCTGAGAGTCTTAAAGAGTCTTAAATACTGACACCAAACAAAATGATTAATTAAAATGCAACGTGAATGGATGTACCTAGACATTCAATTTTCAGTTTATAATTACTGCCACAGTGTGTGGAGAGTAGCCAGATTTCATCATACGGTTGCTGCCACACTGTATACTGTATGTTTTCTGTGAACTCACACTGGTGCTTTGGTCTATTTTTGGAAGGAATTCAAGCATAATTCCATTTCCACTGACTTATTATGTGAACTGCAAACAAAGGCCAAATATATGCTCCTGGTGCTGTGTGTTCACCACCATCTGGTGCCCCGTGACTCGAGTAAATGTTGATGTTGCAGGTTCATCTGAGGTTTTCGCGAGGATCTGATACTACGACATGAGAAGACTTGGAAAGACTGCAGCAATTGGACTCCCTTTGAGTTAGCCCGGCTGTAACACTCAGCTAAGGCATTACTGATACAGTGCCAGCGCAAACATATGGCATGATTAATGACTAGCTTTCAAAATAATCAGCTCCAAACACACAAACGAATGGAATGTAGTTGATTTCATTCACAGAGGACGCAGAAACTTACCGGGTACGGCTGAATAACGGTCAACAGTATGGACTCCTTGCAGCTCCTGCAGAAAAGACAGAACATTTTTTAATGAAATATTCATTTTCAATAAAAGATGCAAACAAAAAACAAATAAACAAAATGCTGTGGATAGGGGAAATCAAATCTGGAAATATTTCAGTTCTCCTGGATGCAGTTTTTTACACATCATGGTGGACAACAGCAGGAGGAACATTGTGTCCACGTGATGCTCCAGGCAGCCCCCTGTCCTGCCTCCACAGTGCAGGCTTCTACTGCAAAGGTGAGGCTCATTTAAGGCCACTGTGAAGGAGTGTCCACATCGGCACTTTTACCAGTACTACTGTACTGTTTACAGACTGCCGCACACTTTGCATGAAGACCGAACACTCACAGCCGCATGAAACACATGAGCACCAACGTTGAAGCTGAATCGCAGTGAATGAAGCGGGTGCCGACTATGATGTACCAAATCTGTTCAGCTGCAACATTTGGTTTTGTGGAACTTTAAAATAAAAATAAAAACAAAATGCAGTGATGGATTAATTCTAGTGTTTTCTTATTCTGGATAGCAAGTGAAGACAGAAACTGTAAGAAAATGTAGTTTATTTAAATAGCTTCGATTAGAAACAAACTGGGAGTAAAACCATAAATAAATAAAAGATCACACTGAACTACAAAGGTGAGTTGCAGTGAATTCTCCTCAGAAGTTTTCATGTTTTATTGTTTTTGCAACACCGAATGAAAGGGGAAGTAATGTGACACAGAAATGTTGGTGTGTCCCTCCCCTGACTTGCGCTTTTCAACCGCCTCTTTGTTGAGTTGTTTCTTTGTCTTAATGACGTAGGTTCAGACACAATACTGACTCACCAAAAGAAGGACCCTCTAGGTCCAGGTGCACTTATGCTTCAATCAACCGAAAGCCCTTGACAACCCAAAGGTAGTCTCCAATTAACTAAAACTGGCTGCACCAGTGGTGATTCAGGCGTGCCTATTAAAGGAAATGTGCTACTTAATGCAAACAAGTGTTTTTGCACTTGTAATTAATTTTGATCATATTATAGATACCTATTTTTTCCCTCGATATTAAATGGTCTTTTTTGCTGTTGATTGTGTGATAGTGTGAAAAAGCCGCACTAAATCTACTTTGATTCAGTGTTGTAAGATAGTAGAACATGAAAACCTCCAAGAAGGATGAATACTCTTCAGGCACTGGAGAATTACCAACAACAGGTTTAACAGCAGGCAAATAGCATCTCACCTTACTGTGTTGTCATACCTGACAAGGTCAATAACCCTCTCCCTGGGCGCTGAACTAACCGGCTCATCATTAATCATGATGATCTCGTCCCCTGGGATCAGCTTGCCTTCTGATGGACCCCCTGCCAACACACACCAAACAAGACGTGGTACAAAGTGTGCACAATAATAGTATTTTTCTTGATTTTTTTGGTCTCCCGTCTTGTGGCTTGAGGCTCTAATGAATGCTTACTCATTCGGGGTTGTTTAAATCAATGAATCATCAACGTAAACTACAGCCTGAGTGGCTTTCCTCTCCCCACTCATATATTTTAGGAGTATTTCTTCTCTTTCTGCGAAAGTGTTGATAATGGATACGGATCGAATGAGTCACTGCAGTATAAGAGCTCACTTTGCAGCTGGGTCACTTTACCTGGTGTGACTGAGCGAACCACCACAGGTTTCTCACTGCCTGCCACAAAGCCAAAGCCAAGCACTGGGTCTCGTCTCATCTCCACCTTCCGGGGCGCTGGTGGCACAAACTTGTCTCCGTCCAGACGAATCTCCTCAAGGGAGCTGCTCTGGGAGACGTGGCTGTGGGAATGATAAAAAAAATGAAAGAAAATGTTTCTGGATACTCTTTTTACGTTGTAAAGCACTGGTTTTGTACGTGGAGCTGTGAAACCACTTTTGGAGAAAAAGAAACAATAGATTTTATAAATTTCACCGTTATAACAATGTATTCAGTCATTACACTACACAGTTAATCAAAGTTGTATAGCTAGATAGATGGATACCTAAAGGCTTTGCAAATTTCTGATGGGTAATTTTCTGATATTTCATAGAACAAATGATTAATCAGTTAATCAAGAAAGTAACAGGCAGATTAATGAAAATGATCTAGCTCTAGTTTCACAATATTACTGCCAAACTGATTTAACCACTAAAAAGAAATAATGACCGTGGGACAACAGGACAGCAGTAAATGTAACAATTTAACTGTGTAGAAAATGGTTGTTTTCCATCGGACCAAATCCTCAAGATGTTTAAAGACAGGATGCCAGAAACCGAAAATAAGGAACAAGAGCAATGCTACAAAAATAGATCATGTGGGCGATGGTAATCAAGCTCCAATGTTTGTATTCTCACATTGCAGATAGATCCACTGTGTGCTTCACCAAGAAGCAGTTACAGTATTCTGTAGTACTCATACTGTAATGTGTTACACAACAGGCTTTTGCCTTGCCACGCTAATAAAGATGCAGAACAGGTATAATGTGTTGAAATTCCTGACTCTTTGAGACTTGCCATCAATAGGTGGCTGCAAACAAGCTTCTAGAATTGAAACCGTATTCGTCCCTTCGCTTCAGTTATCCTGATCAATGTGCTTTTCTTTGTCTTGAGCTCAGAAGACGTGCACAAACTGTGTGCAGCGTCCACACATTCTGTGATCTGTGAGTTTTTGCAGTGTTCCTCGTCTCTCCCTGGCTGCAAAGGCAGCAGCAGCTCCCTATGGTGCCAACAATGTTGGTTAATTAAAGCTGTGGGCAGACTGTGTAATTCACAGTTATTCTTGACACATGTACTATTCACCACTAAATACTAACAATTAATCTTTCATGGCACAAAGACACAGTGAGATCTGTCAATCGCAATCCCGATACTATGAAAAAAGAGCAACAACAAGAACAACAAGATGTTCAAAGCTCAGTGACTGTCAACAACCACGTCATGATCGACACGTGAGCTGTCATTAGGAGGTAAGCTGCTAAACAGAAGATAACAGAGGTGTTTTTTTTTGTGGTAATATCAGTCTTAAACTAGGAGTGAACCCAGTCTCCATGATGCGCTCACATTCACCTTTAAAGAAATAAAAAAAAAAGGAAAATAAATATTACAACCAGTCTGTAAACACTGACTTTATAAGCCTACTCTCGTCAAATGAGGCTTAAAATTAACCACCTAAGTCTTATGCTACAATTTATGTCAATCAGTACAAAGATGCTCTAAATGGATCATATTGTGTCATTGTTTAGTTTCAGATAAAGTCTATGACACATTTCTGTACAAGCTGAACAATTGTGGTCAGGCTAGATGTAAAAGGAGCTACTTGATTTGAATGCCTTAAAACTCAGACAAAATTTTACATAAATGCTTTGCATTATGAGGACTATATTCTTATCCCTCCTTCTACTCCCTTTTTCTGCAAAACAACAACAATTCACATGCACATGCTGACTTACAAAGTAATTAAAAGTTCCATTTTGTACAGTAAAGAAATTTATTTGTGTTATAAAAGAAATCCAGAGGATATTCTGCATAAATCTGAACGAGCACACGGATGCTGGCAGAGGCGGCCAATCTTGTTTTTCTTTTAATGGTAATTAAACAAATGCCTCAAAAATAATGTGCTAGTGATTCAATTGAAATGGTAATACATTCTAATATAATATGGACTGTGTGAGTATTATCGGAGGCTATAATACATATATTTGCAATTAAGATACTATTTGTTTCAATTAAAAATTACATAGCCCCAAGTCTTACATTGGAGAGCTTGGTAACACATCTGCATTAAGGTGTAATGAAAGACAGAGAACGTCTTCTCTCTTTCAAGCAGTGCATTGCAATGTTTGAGGCGGTTTTGTTAGATATACTGTATTCGGCTCTATACTCTCTCTCTATATATATATATCTATACTTACTATTTTTTTTGAGTAATATTTTGTTCAGAACCAAATGCTCAAACAATTTCAATGAAAAATGTCCTTACTTGATGCACTCAGTCAACCAATATTTGTTCTTCTGCAATTATGTAAAGCAAAATATTTGCTCTTACTGCACCAGTATTATAAAAGTCAGTAAAGACAGCCTTTGAAATGGCTACTGGGAAGCTAAAGGCAAAATGCGTTAATCTTATAACTTGATTCTCTCAGATGCTTTTCAATCGCAAAATATACAAAGCCACAAACGTAGTGCATTCACCTCAATAATTATGGAGAAAACAGAGCAGAACATAATTCTTTTCAAGCCTTTCGACTACAATTTTGCACGTCAGTTTAAGAATTGATTAATACATTTGTCAAACAGAGACTTGGAGGAGCTAATCAAAAATAATGACCTGGATTATTCTCCCTGTACCATGTTTACCTGCAGGTTATCCAAGGAAAACCACTCACTGCGTAATCTTACAGGAAAATTAAGGAAATGTGTCTCCTTTACTGTCAAATTAGTTGGTGTTTACTATCCTTAGGCGGCTTATTCAACAAATCTAATTACACAAAAACAACAATTATCCTAAACGTAAAATTTTCTATTATCTGCATCTGTCATAAAAGCTGCAGGTGGTATCTTAATTTTAATTTAGCACATCATAAACTAACATACACTCTATTGTAGCTAACAGTGACTTTCATTTTCTTGCATAATTTTGCGATAATATTACAGGGACTGTAAGTCTGTGTCACAGCCCACAGTGCTGTCCAAATAATGGGAGATTGTAGGCAGAATATTCATAACATACCCACATCAGGATCACTATACCCAGTCAGTGTGGGGCAGTGCAAACAGGAGGCCAGGATATCAAATGGATTTTTAATTGGTGCAATGAGCACTTTGACAAATATTATTTATTTTGGTTGATGAATCAACCAGAGTGTTTTACAAATGTATCAGTTAAAATGTGGTTATGAATATCCACTGAAGGCTATAATTATTACAGTGATACAAGAATCAAACACCACTTATCTTTTGTTTTCTTCCCCAATTTCTTAAAAAAAGAAAGTTTATTCTAATTCCTCTTACAGTGCTTCATTTTATAATCATCTTTATCACATCAACATTAAAACACAGAATCTGTTTCATACTCATTAAAAACATCTTGACAGTCAATACAACAACTCATAGCAACAGTCGCTGCATACTGTAAATGCTTAAAATATCTAAGTGTCATACTAAGACACATTTATTTTGGATTTGAGTCAGTTTTGTCTCAACAGATTGTGCACAAATCAAAACCATATGGACCTGTGCATTCAGGAAGAGTGCTGTCTCCTCCCCTGCATGGCCACCTGCTAAACATGGCTAGATTCCCATTATGCAGACAGCCATGCATCTAATGGTCCCTAATAATACCCATTAGCTGCTCCTGTAGCTCCACAAGGCTTTATGCAGCAATCACAAGCCACACTGTATGAACAAAAATCAGCAACAAAGAATGCTAGCCTGACTGTAACTGCACTGTTCTCACTGTTGTTTTTATAAAGCGTGTTTTGAACAAAGTGGAGTAAGCTCATTTACAAAAGCAAAATTCTGTTACTCTTGTTCTGAAAGGCTGTTGTGACACAGTTCACAGCTTGTTGGTACTGAGTAGTGCTTGGATGTTCGAGTGTTTTTCTTTCCAATGGTATATTCTGGGTACAGACTTCTAAATGTATGGACTATTTCAAGTTTTCCAATACTGGGTGATGTCCGCCTCTCAGGCCACAAAAGTGCAGGGCACATTAACATTAATATGTTGGTACCAAGTGGAAATTAAAGAATATTAAGCAGCATGTTACATAAAGCTAAAAACTTATGAGATGAAGAAGTGCTTTTCCTGGCACAGGGAAAAATATCCACTTGTTAGCCTGTTAGCTTCAGGCTAACAAGTTCTGAGTCTGCTCTCGGACTTTGGTACACGAATGAATCCGATGAGGCCCTCAGCTTCAAAGTGGTTTCTTGACTTTGGCATTCTTCGTTGGACAGTCCGGCATGTACGGGAAGCGTAGAGGGCAGCGAGTAAGTACGACAGCTGGTCGAGTATATGGGTTTGAAGTACCAAATGGTGTCAGCCGGCGAGTGCACACGGCAATGATAAATCCCAAGGAAAAACGTGTCAGTGACTCACTAACTGCGCTGCTTAAAGCTAGGCTTTGTCACACAGTACTCAAGCGAGTTTTTAAACCTAGGGTTGTAATGCTTTCAGTATAAGGCTGGTGAGTTTGTCTGCTAACATATAAAGGGCGAGAAGGCGGGAGAAGACGAAAGCTTTTGTCAGGGTTGGATTTAAAGTGCGGGCATACGGCTATTTTCCTGGAGGCAGTACATACCAGTTTAAACTCGATTTGTATCGAACTCGCAAACATACCAGTAGAAAATACTCAGCTGTTCATTTTGGGCAAGCACTAGCGCTGAGGGGGTTACATTTGTGCTGCCTCTTTTTTAAATTATGTAATCTCTGCCAGTTTTTATTGGCATATGTTTTACTGTGGCACTCTGTTTGAGGTGACTGGCTATCAACCTCCCAAATGGAAATCTAGCTTTGTCCATTAAATGTGGTAAATGCCTTGATGAAATCAATTTAAGTAATGATGTTCACTGTTCACTTTACTTTGACATCTTTGTGTGCTGTGAAAGAATTAGTTGATTTAACTTATTTAACAAGAAGTCCCTGTTAAATCTGGTATTTTTCAGACACACTGAGCCACTCTGTCACACACTCCTCCAGTATATTGTCATAGCAGTCCCTCAGTGACATTACATCTGTTAAAAACCATGTGTCACAATGTAAATATTAAATTGCTACTGCTTTATTCATGTGCTCCTGTCACGCAGACTAAACATGCGTTTCATTGAGAATTACTACAATTTAGTATCAGCACCCTGGAGCCCTAATAAACTCAGATGGTCACTGACAGTCATAGAAACAGTCATTTGATTATTCATGAGCCTTTCTCAAATTTAGAAAGCTAAATCTGGAGCCAAAACAGCCTCCGTGATCTGCCTCATCCAGACACACTGCGCATCCAGCACTTTCACTGCTCCTTACGTCTTATATAACTCCTCTGACATCACGCTTCTCATGTTGTAACCCATGTGTGACAAGTAGCTCACCTTCTACTCAGTACACCATGCACATACACAGATTTTATTTTGCATTTGCAACGTGCATCTAGAACAAAAATTACTGTGCGTGGGTTCATGCTAGATTCCATCATAATAGATATCAACGGGAGGAGATAACAATCTAGTGAACAGATGAGAGAAGCAAAAAATTAGCAAGTCTGAATCTCACAGTGGCTCATATATGCAACAATATTTTTAGATCTAGTACGGATGCATATTGCACAACGTAGATGTGAAAAAACAGAGGAAAGCCCAGCTGAATCAACACAACAGATGAAACCAGCAAACACTCACTTGTTACAGTGGGACATGTGCTCACAAATATATAAAGAACCAACAGAGAGTTTCTTTTTACCTGCCTGTGCAGATTTTCAGGAGTGCCAATTACGAAGGATCAACTACGCTGATAACACTGTCCCAGCATCCTCTGAGGAACGTGCAGCCTCTCAGATCAAAACAAGTCCCCGCACAGGTGAATTTCTTCATCAGCGGCAGCGTACACACACTCACACACTCACACTCTGAAAAGCCCTCTCCTGCATTTGCAAGACTGCATGAGGAGTATTGTGGGTGTGTGAGAGTGTGAGAGAGAGTGAGAGTAGGCAGGGGCAGAGTGTGTGCAGCAGTGGAGGGAACAGAGAATCAGTATTCTGAATGCACAGATGGAGACAGTGTGGAGGCAGTGACGTGGCTGGAATAATCACAGGTTGGCAAAGCGTCTGAAACATCTGGGACAGAGAAAGCTCCCCCTCAGTTTCTTTAAACACAGGGCACTTACTTGATGTAGCAGTCACGCCCCTCTCTATTGGTGCCCATGTCCCATCCATTGGGGGGTCCCTGTGAAGAACTCCAGGTCCCTGAAGGGGGTGGCCAGCCTGAGGATTTGGTCCTGTGGCTGCAGAGGAAGTAAAGCACAGATCGACTTTAGTCAAACTTACTTGCTTAACACCATCTGCAGTGTCCAGCTCACTGACGCTCAGTTAATCCATCTGGCCAGTGAGATATTCAAATCACAACAGGAGCACATAAGTTGTATAGCTGATATGAAGTGACTCAAACCTGATGAGAGAATGTCTGATTCCAGCGTGATGAACAATGTCCCATAGCCACAGTTCAGTCAGTGAATATAAATCAAATTAATTACGTAAGCTAGCCACACAGGCAGAGTTGTCATGCCTCACTCTTGTGCTTTGAGAGGCATGAAATTGGTTTTATTTCTACATGTCAGCAGATTCTTTATAAAAGCTGCCCGGAGGAATTCTCTTATAGAGTAGTTATTTGATTTGCTCAATGCCAAGATGATTTGATAAAGTTTATCAGAGACTAGCTAAGACCGCCACTGACGCAACAATTTATTGTAGCCTGTTGTAAGTAAGACAGCACCCATCTAAATCTCAATTTCCGCTGATTTTACCAATGCACTTCTGCAAAATCATGTCCCTGTGCTACAAGTTGGCAGAGTTGAGGTATTCAGGAGAGCTGTAATTGGTTAAAATGTTTTCATCTGTCTTTTTGTCGGCACCACAACGCCACCCCCCCCACCCCACC
>NW_019525112.1:1916788-1995074 GCF_002814215.2 Seriola lalandi dorsalis
CCCCACCCCCCTTCTTGTCTTCCCTTTATCTCTGTCTTTGTGTCTGAACACTGGTGATGCTATGAAAGCAGTGGCAGTAAGTTATGTCACTTCAAAGGCTTGTCTGCCGTGTAACAGGGCTCTTCGCATTCATTATTCAAAGCCCCTCTTTCCTTGCCTCTAAATGTTTCCCCAGTTACTGTACTGCTGATAATAAATTGTGTGCAGCGTGCTCGTATCTGTATGAGAGTGTGTGTTTGTGTGGGTGTGCCCATGAGCATGTCCGTCTGTATGAACACAAGTGCCCATTTCATGAGATATGAATAAAATATTGCCAGCTCATCAACAAAATATGGAAGCAGAGAGAAGGGTTACAAAATACCATAAAACTATTTAATGCAAACAGTTGGGCAGTTAGCAACAAAATAATGCAACCTAAACCAAAGTACAGTTCTGACGTCACCCTAAACTAATAAACAAAACACACCTAAGTGCTACTGGATGCATTAAATCATAATTAATTCATAGAAGAATAACTAGCGTAGCTGAAAATGGTGGTTTTTTTTTTTATGCACTACATTTTAAATTGGTCTCTAAGCACAGGAAGCAACCTGATTTCTTTCCCAATACAGTGGTGTGTTTGGGGGATATTAGTGTTTCCACATGGATATGGATTTATCTGACCTACAGTACATTAGCTGGGGGCAGGCCTCGATGGTGTATATTTAGAACACGTTCCCTGCAGCTAAAATGGTGTGTGTGGACACAACTGGATACTGTCTGACACTTTGGGAGCCATATTCACCTCATTGATGACTCCTACTTGTACCCTCCATTTCAGCCCCTGGGATTAAGCTAACAGCCATGTTAACGCCTGCAGTGTGCGATGTCGCAGATTTTTAGTCGATAGTAAAAGAAGGTCAAAGAACTGTAGCACATGAATAATATTTTATATTTTCCCAGGATTACACCTTTAGCACTGATATTTTCTTACATTTCTCCAAAGGTCCACAACATCATAAAGCATTTTGTACTTACAGTTTCGGATGCTGTGCCTTCAAAATATGTTTCTGAACTGACAAATTGTTCCACAAAATCCATTTTCTGTCTCTCAGCCGCAATGTTTCTGTATTAACCACACAGTCACAGATGCTGTGATCTTTGATTTCTTTTGTCTGCAGGCGGGAGGTGCATTATGCCATTGAGTCGCAGCACTCACAGCTTAACAGAGAGACTGAAAAGGTTCACCCACTGGTGGACAGTGAAACTGATCTTCCCCACCTAGCATTAATAAATGATGCCTGCACAGTCACATCGGACTAAGTAATCGAGCGCCAAGTGGGCAAGCCATGCTGCACAATTCATGAACAGGTTACCCAAGAGTCAGAGTGAGGACAATTAAAACAAGAAGCTGGAAGCAAAAGCAGGTTCCCAAAGGAAATTTTATCGCAGGAAAAATTGCATTAAAATTACAAAATGCACGATGACTTTTTTGTATTTTGCACATCTGTTTAGACTGTGCTTACTTTACTATTTAGTAGCATCCAAAAAGTAATCTTTAAAAGGAATTAACAACAAAATGAAAAATAAAAAGGATTTATAGCTCATAAAAGTAATAATATAATCAATATAATGCCATAGCACTAAGCCTTTGCTTCCACAGTAACTAACAACAGGGTTTTTTAATCTAAATTTGAAGATTAAAACACATATTTCTTCATTTTGTGCATCTATCTTGATATCTTTATTAGGATGAACAGTGGCAATGGTCTGTCATCCAAATTTATCAGCAACTATAATTTGGAAGATATTACTTTAATTGTACTGTCTGAGACATGGGGAAAAGATCACTTTTCAGTCCTTCATAAAAATTGCATGAACAACGTGATCCTTGCTTTATCACAGTAGTTCACTTTCGCTTTCATCTCACTGAATACAAGCAAGATGCGAAGAAGCATCTTGGTGTCTCACGAAGGCTGAAATCCTGTTAATTTAGGGAGGACCTATGCATTATAGACAAGCCACAGCTAAGAAGAGCACATTACAACATAGACACTCAAGTTAGTTTGAATAATTAACAGCGACAATCTCTATGAGGGTGGGCTATATGAAACCATGCTCTGGTGCCACATGCCTGCCATTACGCATATTGAGAATGAAAGATGTTTTTTTTGTTTTGTTTTTTGCCTCTGAGAAATGTTTGCGTCAACAATTCCCATTTGCACTTGGTAGAAAAATTAAACCAACATTTATGTGCTGATTGCAAGAGGACGCTGCATTTTCTTCTTGTTCTTACGGCTTTCCCATCATACACTGGCTGAGGAAGAGGGGGGTATCTCCATGTCCAGAGAGCAATATTACTCCAATTTTTTCTTTGTATATGCCATCGTGAATGAAACATCACATTACTCATTACTCAGCCCGCTTGGTGTGTCTGGTTGAATAGTCTCATAGGATCTTAACAAGCTATTCTCTTATGTTTGAGCAACACTCAACACAGATTCTGCTGCATAAATACATACTCAAACACACACTTCATACAATCACACTGTCACGATTACATTACTGGGAGTTTTAAAGAAATTCAAAGACAGAATAACTTAAATCTTCATGGATTTCTTCAATCCACTGCATGCTGTGGGTCTGAAATCGGTGATGATCTCTGAGCCTGTCCACTATCTACATCATTACCGATCACTGAACACGTACTCAACTCTGCAAAAAGTTAAAAATAAAAAGGCACTTGTTCACTTTCCTTGTGTGACAGGGAGCGAAATGCTTCAAGCATGACTTGAGGCACATGGTGAAGAGGCCTTGACGCTACTTTCTAGGAGCTCTTGAGTTAAACAGAGACATTCATGCAGAGATAGACCACTAATGTGATTCTGTTTGGATATGAAATCCGTGGAGAGACAGCAGATGAGATGACCATCTCCTGGGAGGAGGCCCGGTAGTGGAGCAGAGAAGTGGCACAGACAGAGAGGAACCTCACTGATTAAAGGCCTCATATTTCTGCGCCTCTTTTAGACTGCCTCCGTCCTGTGGAAGACACAAACGCGCTGCCTTTTGTTTAAGAAAACATCTGCCCTCTGCTTGACTTCGTTAACCACCACCTTGGTTCTAATCCTGTGACCAGTATGGTAGCGCAGCGGAAAGTATACTCAAATCTAGCCCAATCTGCTATTTATATTGTGTCTGCTATTTTTATGTCACTGTGAAAGTGAAGCTGACCATGCAGTTACACATAATTGCTCAGTCATTCTGCTGTTCTCGTCCATTTTGTGACTTAGACTTCACAGTTTTTTTGTCCACTTTACATTCTGTTTATTTGACATCAGAAAAGAAAACACTGTGTTTTCTTTGCATGCAAGAACCTACTTTCATATGAAGCAAACAGTGATGATGTAACATAGCAACATAACCAAATCAGACAGCCTAGGTGGCTAGAATTTGTACTTTGCCCTATATAGTGGCAGTATGCAGTAATGTTGAAATTTTCTACACAATGACACTTGCTTCAGAATGGGAGTGTCTATTTCCCCCATTATTCTAACTGAATACTGTATTTCTGTTTGTCTTTGGAAGTACTGATATTGTTGCCATGGGCAACCGCACAATCCTGAGCAGCTCTATGGTGCCTCTATATAGAAAGGTTTTTGGTTAGTTAATCTCCTCTGGGTGGGAATAAAACAGCATCTGGGAAACTGCCCACCCACTATGATCCTCTTGCTATTTTACAGTGTGTGAGTGAGCCTCAGAGTCCCGCTGTCTAATTTACCTGTTAAACAACTAAACACCACTAACTCACACAAGAGCTACTATTCAAATGCTGGATACAACACTTACAACATAGGACATATAGTAAATAACAAATTTCAAAACTTAAAGTGCATGGCTGCATACACATTAAACTTGTCATTTAACCTTGTGTATAACGTCATTCATTTTATTTATAATTTTATATCTAGCTGTAAAAAAAAAAAAAAAAAAGAGACACAAAACTAATGAAAGACGTTTGTGTCTTCATTATTATTTCATTTTTACACTGCATTGTCCCCAGGCCTCCTTTGCTCCACAGAACTCTGTGTAAAACATTAACCAAATATAGTCATGGACTTACCCTGTGGGCACTGAACTAGACTTGGATTCTCTCGCACCTCATTGTACTACTCACGGCTTTTATGCTAAAAGCTCTAAAGGACAGAGCAAAATAAATGGTTGCCTGAGACCTCATCCGCCATCCAGCTGGCTCCCATTTCTGACCCTGAGCCATTTCTGATCCACTCTTCCCTGGGAGCTGCTGATTTGAACGGGTAAGTATGACAGATCTTTTGGTGTTTGTGTACTCTGATGAACATTTAGGCTAATCAATTTGTGTCCAGACCAGTGATTTCCTGTGCAAAAAGTTTGCAGTTAAAACATGCCGAACAATGGATCGCATCATGGATTAAAAAAAACAAACAAGAAAAACAAACAATAAAACAAAAATCATACAGATAGGAATGAACGAAGCCGACAAGCAGCAGACCAATGTAATTTCATTCAATTGATCTTTCATATTATTTATGCAGAGGAAAAATCTTGCCAACACCTTCTAGAAACACATTTCCACTCATACATTTAATGGTCTATGTCAATCTTCTACATAAGGGAGATTAAAAAAACAAAACAGTTACATTATCATACAATAACACATTTTCTTTAATACATGCAACACAAGCATGTTTAGCAATCACCTACACATACACACATTTCAGCAACCGTACTGAGTCAGAGAATTGTGGTGATTGAGTGATAATTGGCACTTTCTACATAAATACATTATGTTCATGTTCATTATCGCCACACTGCCGTAGCCAACAAACCATATACAACCTGTACAGGATGTATGGAAAAGTGTAACAGCACTTCCAGCAAAGATCTACATACAAAGATCAAAACAGAGCAGCTAAAACAACTTTGGTCAAATGACTCAAACTTGCTTTTTTAAACACAAGAAGATGTGAGTTAGTGATCTTTCAATAACATCAAATGTGAAAATCTTTGCTAGAATCAAAGAGTGCAGAAAATGAGAGAAAGAGGCTGCTTTTGTTTCTGACAGCAGTCACATCTGGGGGCGTTGTGAGGCAGGAGGAAGAGACAAAGAGGGGAAATGTTCTCTTTCTTGTAGAGCTCTAAATATATACAGTGGGGTTCTCTGTAAAATGTTCTATCAACCTTAGCAGAAGAGCATCCTGCTGACTTTAATTCTTGCTGGCAGCTGAGAGGGAGAAAACAAAAAAAAACGCCACTGTAGCAGTGGTAACTCATAATCAGGGATAGCATTGTGTGGCGTTATTAACAGTGACAGGATGCAATGACGTTGGTGGTCCACTGGGAGCTGCATCATAAATGCTGCCATGGAGGGATACTAACTGGAAAACAACGGCCCTATCATCTGATGGAATCCCTGCTACCTGCCGGCTTTCCCACAGGAATGTTATCAAAAGGAGCTGTGATTTGCATACGACAGAAAAGAACTGAATACTGACTACGATATTATGTTCGAAGGCTACACAAGCTACAGTGAATGACACAATCCACACAATCTTTTGGTCCTGAATGAAAAGAAAACTACAAAAAAAAAAAATGCTAATGCAGTCTTGTTGATGACTCATAAATGAAATGAAATGCACTGAATGGGCATTCTTGTGACATATCCAGTATCTGATTTAATATTTCCCCTTTATGATCATGTGTTCCCAACACCAGTGGTCTGTAGTGTTCACGGTGGAGCCAAATCCCCTAGGAGGATTACTGTCCACTGGGGCAGATCAACTCAATCTAGCAGACCCAAGGGTGCATAAGGTAAGGTGCCTGCCCTGGCAATGAATGAATTCCTCGGGACTGTTAGTTTACAAATCATGAAGTCCCCATCACCTCTTGTAAAAAAAATAAATAAATAAACAAACTGTATTTTCAATTCTCTCAAACACAACATTTTACAAAGTGAAGAACATACAAATAAACATGAAAACTGCAACGTGGTGGGTTTTTCTCCCAATTTCTAGTTTTTAACAGCAAGGTTTCAGCTTTTCTCTACATCAGCTGTAAATGTTCATCCTCCCGTTTTGGCCATAGGTATGTGAACCTGACCACTCATATTAAATGTCCACTTATATTTAATGTAATGGCCAATGACAGATCACACTCTGTTATTTATGTAAAGAGAATATCTTTATATCTCTCACCAAAATATGTTGTTTGAAAATGATTTACAACCCACAGTCCTTTGACTGATATGATTTAAAATCTGAGACAACTCGAGGGGGTGGGTGGGGGTTCATAGTGTTTCAGTATATGGAGGTTTCATGACATTACAAAACACTTAAACCAACAAACGATAAGCACTGTCTGCAGTATGATAAATTTATGAACTTACTGTAGATACAGACAGTTTAGATACATGAACCGCATCAGCTTCTGCATCCGCCCCCTCCTCTATCTACCCCACTTGCTCATTCATTTCACATCATACATGACTGCACAACTTGCTCTCTTGAGCAATCAATAACTCAGCATTTTTAATCACACTGCTCCACGTTACTCCCGTGTCACTCTCTCAATCATTGCCTTTCAACATAGGCATAGGCAAACACCCCTTCTAAAGAATAAGCAGGCACATCCACGGACAGGCAAATACACAGCAGCAACCATCGGACTCACCCTGACAGCTTTGGCATCTTCACAAAGCTGAACACATCCATGTGTGCTGCAGACTGCAGTCAAGGCTACAAATTCACCATCTACTTTTACTCCGGCCCCATTGTCCCACACTGTCTTTCGCAGCGGGGAATAAATAATTCAGAAAAAAAAGTGGAGCTTCCACAAGTCAGGTGGAGAGATTAGTCCTGTTGTCTGGGCTTCTGCATGGCTGAGTGATTGCTTGTCCTCGCCTCAGCAGCGCAAATCCACAGCCCATGGAAAAGGATCTGGCAGCGCAGCTTCCCCCGGTTACATCCTTCAAAGCATGCCTCTGTTAGCTGTGTTAAGCCACCTTCATTTAATTTCCATCGCGGTGGAATGATGTGCGGGAGCCACACAGTAACAACAGCTTTGGAGAGAGGCAGAGAGAGAGAGCCAGAGCGAGGGGCAGAGGCAGGGAGGGAGGGAGAGACAGGGGTGGTGATGGTGGTGGGAGATGAGAGTGGAGGAGAGAGGAAAGAGGAATGTGCAAGGATGGAGAGTGTGTGTGTGTGTGTGTGTGTGTGTGCGTGCGTGTGTGTGTGTGGGTATAGTAGCAAGGGCCACAAGAATTGCTACTAAAGGATGCAGCCAATTTCCAAGAATTCCCCAAAGGCTAGTCTCATCAATCCTCAGCCATGTGGTTTGTTTCCAGAAAGCATGAAATAGATGAAATGACAGAGGCACACTGCATACAAAAGCAACAGAGGAGCAATGAGAGCACCTGGAGAGACAGGAGGACCTAATGTGTCCCCTCCCCAGCTGAGGTCTCTGCCTCACAGCTGCACATTAGGATGCCCATACTGTACACTGCATTTGTTTTGACCTTTCAAAACAGTTCAGCTGCTAAATGCTCTCTCTCAATGGGACCATTCATGAGAGGCCTCCAAACATTTTAGCAATCCATCCAACACAAACAAACGCAAAGCTGATGCGGTGGTTTCAAACGCAGATCAGAATATACAGAATGGGAAATTGTTTTTTGTGATTAATCGATGTCCAGAGGGGAGAAGATGAGGGCTGTTGTGATTCATGGTGCTTCAAGTAGTCAGTTGCATATGAACAGATGCTTCAAGCATCTCATTTCCTCTGTGATATTTCTTTAGATGGAAATAAATCTCCATAAGTTTTCATATTTTACTCCATCTAATTCAAGAAGTAGGGCCATTTCAGTATATCCGGGAGTCTCCGTTTCACATCAGGGTTGATAAATGAGCAGGCGAGTTTTAAAACATTTAAACCAGAAATAATTTGGCAAAAGATAAGTCCAGCAACATCACATCTTAGCCCCATATCCAGATGAATAATCATCACGTGTCTATTATCCCAAAGAGGAAGGACCACCCTCCATAAATCAAACACCACAGATGAGTCACCTCTGTCGAAAACCGCCAAGTGACAATTAGCCTTGTCTCTGATCCAAGGAGGTTTGATACTTCCTCATGTGGCTCAGACAGTTTTAATAAAAGGAATTTCTCACAGTAAGACAGACAATTTACTCTGTAGTCCTGATCTGTGATGTGCCTGCACACAACTACGCGAGGGTAACATCAAATAGATTCTATAAAGGGCATCTGGTTCACTTGTTAAACTGTGTGTGTGAATACTTTTATTTACTGTAATATATAGATATAGCTCAAACAGTCTTAAACAGTGTAGGTTGTACAAACATGATTCTCTACTTGTTCATTTATACTATAGTAAAGGGTTAAAAGGAGATAATCCCCTATCTAGTTACATTCAGTTTGAATCTCTGCTGGGAGCTTGACAGAATAACAAACAGTCCAATCAATAAAAATGTCAGGGAGTAATGAATAAATAAATACAAATACACTGAATACAAATACTAGTTAAGGAATGTCAAGCTACGATTTGTAACTGCTTCCACAGTCAAGTAGCAACCATCCTATATTTAAATGCCACAACTTGTAAGGCTCTGCGGGGTGATTCAGTGTGCCTTTGCTGAGAGTGATACACGCAGTAAAGAATGTTGTCACTTCCACTCAGGGTCAGACTCAGATTTGTTTGCTGCCACAGAAAAGATGGCAGTAGATGGGGAAAAAGGTAAACCTCCTGATTGTTCTTGACAGATTTGATTGTTTTGTTTTTTTGTTTTTTACATAAAATCTCTGCATCTGTGAAGTCAGCTGATCCAATGTACAGTAAATCATTATGTTACAGATTCAGATTCGGAAACACAACAGGTTAGAGTGGTACAGGTTAGACATGCGAGGAAGCACTGATGAGCGAGAAGAACATGTCTGACAATTTGCTTCAAATGCAACCACAGTGTCCTGTGGCGGGAGGATTGAGAGACTCAGCGTATTCTGGACAGTTATGTTTGTCCATTTGGGCTTGTGGCCCAGAGGCCAACATGAGGGGCAGAGGATATTAGGGTCAGACAGAAGCGTGATCTAAGGAGACTATGGCTGAACCTTTGACTGATAAAACCCTGCTGCCCTGCTGATCCCTAACTCTCCTCTCTCTGAGTCCCTTTTTAAAACAGCTGATTTCAGTCATTCTGGCACACTTGGCCACTTAAACCCCAGCAGTGCTTAAAGTCCTGCCTTTGGATCACGCCGTTTGACTTTGAAAGCTAAAATAAGGAGAGCATAAATTGCTAACCATGCTAGATAGCGAGGACATAAATGCATATTCAGTACTAAAGAACATCATAATCAGGAAATGGCCACAGAATGGGACTGGTTTCATATGAACTGCAGATTGTACAGCATTATAAACAAAACCGCGCAGTACAGTGATGTGACTCTGTAGCTTTTACTGCCCTCTGATCCCAACTTAGCATTAGTGGCCCCTGGACCTCATCCACATGTGTGTCAGTGGTCCCTACAGCGAACTGCCCTCAGAAACCACACTTAACTGTCTCATCTGCTGCATTTTGTTTGTTTGTGTGTGTTTGTCAACATGTATCTGCCTATGAACCACCTCAGACCCTCAACTTTCCCAGTCTCTTAGTGCGACACTAATTACGCCTGTGCCACAGCTGATTTATTCCGTAAATTAAACAGCTTTTAGGAGGAAGTTTAAAGATCTGAACAGTGTTTTGCCATGAATATTCAGTGGTGTGAATAATTGGGATAAGAAGTGAAGTGTTCCCTGGCTGAGTCCTGTTACGCTTTGAAAAGATTATGGATTTGGTTTTCCAGTTTCACTACACCTGCTGATAAAGTTCAAAGTAATACTGGGACGCTGGAGCCTATTCTGTGTGGAGTGAATAACACGAAATAATGAGGATACTGCCAAGTTGCTGGAAACCAGTGTGCCTGGTTAATGCACAGGTTAATAAATGAACTCCTGTGGGTCATTGGCAGGTCATGTTTGGTCCATCCATTCCTATTCTACATCTGCTGATCCTGTCCAGGGTCACTGCGGACTGAGGCCTTTCCCAGCATGCAGTGGGCAATTAGCCGGGTATGGACATTTGCCAGTCTATCACAGCTCTTCAAACTGTTCTCATTTTGTTATAAATCTTATGAACATTATTCCTCTTAGTACTAAGTCTGACTAATCTATATCTAACTTAATACAAAATTTGTTGCTTTAACAGAATACACCCACATAGGCCTTTTTTCACAGCAGACACTATGACTTGTGATGACAGGAAAAGTAAAGACACTATTATTCAATGGTGTCTCTGTTCCACTTGAAGCACCTATAATGGATATTTTTATAATAACAAAGTATCAATTAACCATATGAAAACATTGTGAAAGGGGTTGTGCGTAGTTTTCAAAAAATTATCAGAGAATTATCACTTGAATGTGCGGCTTTGCAGAACTTAATAATGAGTTTCAACTCATTTACTGTTTCGGTTCCCTCTCACTGCTCTCATAGCATCGTTTTCAGTCAGAGCAGGCAGCCGTTTTTTAAACTCACTGTACGCTTCCTGCTCAGCTCCAAACAGTTAGCAACTATCTGGCGAACATAGTTGAGCATTTATCAACTGAAGAGCCTGATATTTCCATCAGGGGTTGGCAGAGACCCAAAACAGAGATAAAAGAGAGTGACTACTGGACTTACATTCATCAGGTAGCCAGTGACACACTTCCAAATGTATGATAATGTTCTGCTGTAACTTCTGGAAGTGTACAATTTTGCAAATGTTTGCAAACAAGTTCACCATATCAACTTAAAAGGTAATCATATGTCAGTGTTGTGTTTGCAACCTGTTTCCGCTGCCCCCGCGAGACCAAAGGAATCAGTCATTGTAGATTTAAGTATCTCAGCAAACCGAGCAAGTGAGTGAGCATGCACACTAACTGGACCCTTGAACTGACACATCTAAATGGAATGCAGCCATTGCAGTTCTTAACTACAGCTGTGCCTTTCTACTATCACACGTCAAACTATGTCTGCAAATTGCAATGCTATAGATGTTTGATTACATCGAGCCTCCACAGTATAATCTATAGCCTTGCAATCGATGTTTTAGTGTAAAACTCTATATAACCATATAGTGCTTTCAGCATGCTACTGTCACTCAGGTGCAACGGCACAAAAGGAGGAGTTCTTGTGAAAGTTACAAACACCAATTATTTTGAAGAGAGATGTGAATCTCAAAAGGAAAACTTCACCGATCCCACAAGAACATACAATACATCATTACTGTGAGGAAGCAATAAAGAATAAGCTGGGCAACCTTCAGCTACCCGAACCACCACAACAACTAACACAATACAAACAAAATCTATTCCTCTGTTTTCCAAAAGCATTAATTGAGTCAGTCATTAATCTTCATCAGAATGACTGGTGTGATGCTGAAGTGAAAAGCTAAACTGTCTCTGTTACCCACTTATACATATATGGTGTTAGCAATCAAAAGTCTTACAATAACTACCGTCAGCGCAGAGATATGACAGTTGTGTGATTAGTAATCAGCCCTGACTGAATTATAAAGTTAGCACAGTACCAATCCACAGCACACTACTCACTGAATGACAGTGAAGATGCCGAGTTCATTGTCGTCTGGGTCCATTGCTGATGACATGTCTTTAATGCAGTACTTTCAGTTTCAGTTTTTCTTGTCCAGGCCTTTCAAGCCTCTTTCACTGATGTGTGCTCCCGTCCTTTCTCCTGACTCCAAAGTTTCTCCCTGCTTGATTTGGACTTTCCATAGGCAACTGAGCTTGTCTGACTAAGGCATTCAGTTATGATTACATACAGTGCCCCTGTCCAAGTGAGTGTCCAGTGCCCTGGGGGAGGAGACTGAGCTTGTCGCTTCTGCCTCAGTAATGAAATAACATCACATTCCGGGCCAGTGCATCAGAAAACACAGAGGGATCAATGCTGAACAGCTGGACTCCAATGGGTTGCTGTGCACGTTAAGGCTGCCTCAATGAACAAGGCTCTCATGAAAAATGTGTTCTGTTTGGATGAAATTCACCTGTGGTGTTTTCATATTTCAAATCAAGTCCACTGGTCATAGCAGGAGAGTTACAGCACATTTGAGTGTTTCCAGTTCGGGCAGTCAGTCACAGACATCAGTGTTTTATCATGATGGTATTATTTACAACATTTTCAGCACATAACCAAATTGCACTATCTCAAATATTAATCTGATTCCTGTATGAGGCATTTGGAAATGGCATGTGTTTTATCATCCATGAGAGCTTAAAAATTAAGCTTCAAACGTAATCCAACCTCTATCACTATATGCCTGCCAACTGTCACCCTTAACAGAGCCAAACCTTAGTCCTATACAAACCATGGAATTAGATCTTAACCTAAATGTTATTCAGTATCAGGTATTACTTTATTATAGATATTTTCATGTGTTTTTACACACATTTATTGTCAAATAATGCAGCTTGTCATACTATATTTTTAATCTAATAAATAAAGTATATTTTAGATCCACATTTTAGGCCTTTTAGTGCATTCTCCCATAAAGCCATGGCATTTTAACATCATGATAGTTCACGCTGGATTATGCCATGCAGACGCTTTCATGCATGAATGGCATACACAGTCTTCCATTAGTTATGAACTGAGGCACGTGTCTTTGCCTCTGCAAGCAAATGGAACTGCTTGCATAACACATCCGATGCCATGTACACACAGCAGTGTATAACAACTGAAAGTTCAGCTTCCTATATAACAACATTAAAATGTAACCAAACGTCTGAACATGTTTTTTCATCAAAGCCCTTCCTGTGATATGAAAATAGCACCGTGTTATTGTCTCAGTAATTTGTGCACTGCAAATTGTGCACACGCTTTTTCTCTTCATACGGTACCTGTGCATGACCGTATGGCCACAATGGAATGCTGTGTGAGGTTAAAGCAGACAAAATCAGACCTTTGAGATAAATACTGCCCATGAATCCATCCAATCATGTGGCCTTACATCTGCCCCTGGGCCTCAGCGCACTGCATCAGTAGCCTGTTTTTCCGTGACACACAGGCCACAGCACTTAGGGTGAATGTGCAAAGTGCAATCACCCTGCACATTGTACACGACTAAGAATCACATTAGCATGTTGTCTTGGGGTCACAACAGTGACGATTTAAGATGGTGATGATAGGCAGTGTGTGTTCTGAGACTCATCTGATTTAATGTGCTGTTCACTGTGTGTGGGTGGATGGCTCATTTATTTCCTTAGAACAATGTGAAGATGCATGCTTCCTTGCAAATTGCTCTGACAGCTTACATGACTGCAATACACAGTTATGAATTTCTGATTAATTAGTAAAATACACTTAAGGGTACGGGAAACTATCGCATCCCAATGCGCTAAAATAAGTAATAAATGGTAGCTCATACAAATAACCAAAAGAAAAAGTCTGCAATAAAAAGAAATGAAAATGCAGAGCAAGAAGATACAAGTTGATTTTCAGTCCATCAAAGCAGATTTGTGCCTCACATAATAACAGTGAAAGTGACTTTTCCATTACTTTATGGAGCAGAACAAACAGTAGATGCAGTCATTTGCATAAAATGATGAGAGTCGCTCCATGCAGAACAGGAATACTCATAATAATATAATAAGAGCTACTGCTTGGCCCTCGCTAAAGGTTACAGATGTATTTGTAAGAGCCATCGAATGCATTCATTCCAATAATGTGATTTACACTATTTGGCCACAAATCTGAATAAGAATCATTATCTTTTTTGCCATCACAAAAGAATGCCAAATAGGTCATTAATCTTAATTAATTAAACAAGTTGGAAACGTATTAACAGAGTTGGACAAAGCCCTTGCTCTCATTAAAGTCTGAAAAGCGTTCTTTCTGTTTAAATCAAACATTAACATTAAAGTAAACTATTTAATGAGACTGTATTCATCATCATTCATCATTATATGTTCTTGGGTCAGTAAAATAGAACACTAACAAACCCAACAAGCATAAAAACAAGTCTCAGTAAGCTGTTAAATATCTTCGTACCATAGACAGGAAGTACACAGAAGTCAATCACAGTCAATGAGATCCCAGGATATCACATTCCTCAAATCAGATAGCCACTCTCGTGTCAACACACTACAGAAGCTCCTCCCTGCTGCCCTGGGAGGATAGGATTCACAGCATCCAGCAATTATCTGTAATGTGGGAGAAAAATCAATGTGCCCATGGAAAGCTGCTAAGGTCACCAAGCCGATGTTGTCACTTGAATCAGAAGCGCTGCGTTGCTGCAGGCTGGGCTCCAAGCCCATCAGTCAGCATCTGTGAGAACACGCATCATTTGTAATGCCGTGGATTACGATAACTATTAGCCTGACGATATGGAAGATAATTGGTTTTAGTATGTGCATCATGGTAGAATGGAAAATTATCACTGAATTCAGTCAGATGAAAACATCATTATAAATTCAAATCATTTCACACGACTTAGTTGATTTTGTTACTTTTTATACCTCAGTCCTGAAGAAACAATGTTTCTTTTTAACTGTGTTATTTTTTATAGTCATAGTTTAGTTTTAGTTTAGGTTTTATACGTCAGTACTAAAAAAAAAATGTCAATTGTGTTTTTTTATAGTTGGAGTGACTAATAAAACTTGAACTTGAACTTAAAAGACAGAATTCACTGTCACACAATATATTGCACTAATAGATTAAATATCTTGAATTGTTTAAATGTATAATAAGGATGGGTCGGGGACGTGTTCCCACCCTAAATATCATAAATAGTTTATCTCTGTTGTCAATCATTTTGAAATTTGTAGGGATAAAAAGAACTGAAAGTGCCTCAGACTCACCTCTGCTGCTCGTGGTTTTTGTCCAAATTAGTGCTAAGAAAAATTTCAATCTTGCCTGTAATGTCACTTTCCATGTCTTCTGTCTCAGGTAGATATTCACAACTGACGCTAATGGAGGGCTAACTTCAAGTGTGCCTTCTCTGAGGGTGAGAATATCCCGGCAGTACTGTAAGGGGAGGGGGAGGCCTCCTTGAAACATTGATAGTCTGGTGTAAATTCTATTAACGGCAAGGGGATATTGAGAAGAATGAAAAATCAATACCTTGTGGCCAGTAATGTTTGAAGGATCAGGCTGAGTGGAAATGTGAGATGGCATGGCCTTGCCCTGACGCAGAGACTTGCTTCTGTAAGTGGTTAATCAAGTGCTTGTCTGACATCTAGATTGCATTTTCCTCTCACCGTTCCTCCCATTTTTCTCCTTCACTGTAGAGAATATGTGCTATCAAATGTAAGAGATTGTAATCAGAGTATTATTAGCAGTCACCAATCTGATATAGCTGCACTCTGTTTAAGGGATTGAAGATTGTCTTTTGTCTTAAGGTTCTCAATTTTCACAAATGCATTCTGTTTCACTTCTGCACCAAATGCATCTACACTCGGGTGGCATACACATGAGCCATAGACGTGTTTGATTCTCAGACTGCACATCTCCACGAAATGATTTGGGGGTGGGGGTGGGGTTGGGAGGGGGGGTGGTTCTGTGATGACTCAGTGAGTTAAAAATTTTGCATCTTTGCTGTGTTAAAGTGAACCCTACCATTTTGTTGAGATGTTAACCAAAGAAAAGGAGACAGCACAATGATCCAATCACATTGTTCCCCCTGCCTACATAACAGGCCTTTAGCTGCAAAATTCCTTTACAGCCACAGTTTTAGACAGCTCATAAGAATTATGTCTTAATATCTGCACTCTAATGGCAAATAAATATGGTGCCCCATTAGTTTTGATGCCCAACTAGGACAGATTCTATCTTTAATCTTTATTACTAAAGGTCCATAACACTATAATACCATGCACTAAATGTGTCCTTAACAGCGCACCAGCACAGACAAGTGACAGAAAGGAGGCACTGCATAAGATCAGGGCTAAGCTAAATTATGCTAATAATAGAATTCTCCTTCATTTACATTTTACAATTTTTCCATATAATAGTGACAGGATAGTATGTATTTCAAAAGAACTTGGTTATGCCAAGTTGCATAGTGGCTACACATGAGTTTGACTTCAAGAGTCTAGTGTATTTAAATTTAAAATGGTTGCAGTCTTACTTAAATATCATTGTTTTAATGACATTTCAGCATATTTCATATTTTCTTTTTGTTAGATTCAACTCTTATTTTGGGCAGCAAATTTGCATTTGTTGTATTAAATTACTTTGTTTAGTCCACAAAATGCAAACAAACTACACTGCAAACCATGGCCCCAAATGTGTTGAATTAATATATCTTTCACAGTAAGAAGATTGAAGACAAATTAACATGAATTACACAGGTATTGTTTTCAAATCCTGTATCTGTGAGCAAGAGCAACTTGCCCCCAAGACCTGATGGGCCCAAAAGGTTCATTGTGTGGCAATCGGTTTGTGGAAATATGAGTGACTGTAATTTTGACTGGAATATGGGAAAAATGCATTACTAAACCACACCACCTTTGCTATATTACCTGATTTTGAGGCCCTGTCTTGAAAAGGAGATCTGTGTCAAAATCTGGTTTCACATTTTTTGGAACATGTATGGCGCATAATTTAATTTGTGTGAAATTACCACAGCAAGCCTGGAACAATGAAAAAAGCGGTGGAATGGGGTGGGGGGGTGGGGGGGGGGGACTAGGAGCTGCTCGGTTTTTCTCTGGTGCCCCCAAGCAGAGTAATGTGGTCAACGCAAGTATCTCCAAATTAATCACTAGCTCTACACTTCATGCCTTCACTCAGTTTTTAGGAAACAATGTGGGCGTATTACTGCCATCTCGTGGCCATCAGTCTACTAGTCGATTTTTTCCCAAAAGGAGGAGTCAGTCGCCGAGCTCATGCCATGCTGACTCATCCACAGCTACACAGACAATCAGAGAGAGAGAGATTCCCATTCAGTGTCCTTCAAAAATGACCATGTTCTTGAGTAGAAGCGCTCAAGTAGATACATGTACATACAAAATTAACTACAGTCTTGTATTTTCAGCCAAACGTAGTATTGTAGATGAACATTGTGACCATCATATTCTCAGGTCTGAGACTCACAGCACTAGAGAACTGACCTAATAAATCACTAAAATCAACCCCCCTGTACATCATCCTCAGAAACCTGTGTTGCTCCAGTGAGACAACAGTCTTAAAGAGCATTCCTGCCAGCAGGCTGCTCATTGTAGTGCTCATTATATTTCTGCAGTGTACTGTTCAGTAAAGTGCAACTTGGAAAGCTGTTTAGCTGATCAAGGGACCAATCATCATTTAGAAATATGAATTACATTTATTATTGTGGAAAGCTTGTCAAGGCGGCACCTTCGGCTAGAAGTCTTAATGTAAATATCTGAAACCAAACCAAACTATTTTGTGAGGTATTCCAAAAGCCCACTTATACGTTGGACCTGTGTGGACCAAACATTTATACTGACAGCCTTTACAAGGTTGGTGGATGTAAGCTCCCAAGGCTGCGCTCATACCACCGAGAAATGACAGAACGGGAAGTCTGATGGGAATCTGCTTGGACTCTTACTCCAAATCTCGGCACCACCAAATAAGTGAATCAAACGCAAGGCCGCCCTCTTATCACCACTTCCCCTGTCTGTTTGGTGGACTCTGGTATCTGATGAATCCTTATCGTGGCCATACAGTGCTGGTTCACATGTCATGTTATCACACAGGTCCCTTCCCCAGGCTTCCCACAGGAAGACTGTTCCCAGGGCACTACATTCGAAGTATCTCAACTGCCTTATGGTGAGGAAAAAATGCATTGTGGTCAAGAGAGGACTGTGAACATGGGCATGGTCTGTCCAGTGTTTCTATCATTATGAGGGTCTCATAGTTCTCCACTCAGGGTCATTTTAACATTTTTGGTTGAAAGTTTGTTCAATTTATCCCAGTTTTAAAAAAAAAAAGTGCCAATTGTCATAAACTACCTACATTTATTCCACTTAAACTTTAACATCATTTTTGAACACAGCTTAGAAATGAAAATGAGATGTGGGGCAGAGGGCATTCTCATAATAACAGAGTAGGAATGGGACAGGATCTGCAAACAGCAATGGCGGATAACAAGCTCTCCCTCCTGGAGAATCTTTAGCTGGAAAAATGTGATTCGTTTCTACAGTACCCCAGCTCAAAAGTGTAAATAGTCTGATAGAATGGATTGCTGGAGATCCTGTGGAGGTACTATGGCAGATCATTTCCACATTTTCTGGAGTTGTCACTCTGTGGTCCCATTTTGGAGAAATATACACGGCACCCTAGAGGTAGTTTTTGGGTTGAAAATTAATTTTGATTTCAAAATGTTGTATCTTTGTGATCTGGAGGGTCTTCAAGGTACAAAGAGAGACAGGTTTCTGATGAGAGCGTTGTTGGTTGCAGGTAAAAAGGGTTTGACTAGGAAATGGCTTAAGAAGGATACACCAACTGTAAATGAATGGATTGACTTGGTGCATAATATCTATATATAATATAAAATATATAATATTAGGCAGAACGAACAAGGAAAATCAATGAAGCAGATATTCTTTTGTATAAAGACATAACTTTTGTTAATTTAAGGATGTAACCTCCCCTGGTTCTGTTCTGTTCTGTTTCGTTGTGTGTTTTGTTTGAGAGTGTGAATTAAGGCTGTTGGGCTGCCTCATAAAAGTGTGTGTTTTAAATGTGAAGAAAACCAACAAAAAGTAAATTACAAAAAACTTTAACATCATTTTAATCAACACTGGCCCAGTTACCCTAAAACTGATCATGCCATTTAACCAGATTACAAAAAGCAGCAGCATTATACAGTATATACAGTACGATTGGTGTCCTAGACATAATAAGCTTCATTCTCACAATAAAAATCTCACACTAAATCTAAAATCTAGTTTGGAATGTCATGTTTTGAGTGTAAAACGAGTATTGATTTGAAGTGGCAAGATTTCAGTTTTAAAGAGGTTAGTAAGTAGTGCTGTAGGCATACTAGAATATGTTATTTATTTATTTTGTAGATCATTGTTTGTTTTGGTGTTTGTGGTACATTAACATGCATTTTGTGCTTTTTAAGAATCTTAATTAAAACCACGAGAGGAGGAAGTACTGAGTCAGAGTAAGTGGGAGGTGGAGGGGGTGACAGGGGACACCAGGCGCGTATTTCATAATACCAGGCATGAGGACGCGCAGGGGACCTGCTGCTGCTGCTGCTGTGAAACGCAGCCGCTCCTTCGTTCCGTTTGGATTTGTGGCAGAGAGATGATTCTTCTTCTACACCTTTTTATCCATTACCTAACCCGCTAAAAGAGACATGTCCGCTCAAGGACTGCTAAGCAGCGTTTTCTCGTGCTCTCTAAGCCCCAAAACTATTTCCAAGCGGAGACTGAGGCAGACCAGGAGCTTGGACCCGGCGTTGATGCGACATTATGGTACCGAAGCTGAGGAGACATCGTATAAGGTCAGTGACCTGGCGGCTTCATAAGGCAGGTGATGCAACCTGTTTTCACATTTGATAGCCTGAAATGCCAGACAGCACCCACAAACCATTTTTTTTCTCAGCGTAACCGTGCTGGACTGGCGTTGTTGGCGTTGAATGATATTGATGATGATGACTGAGATGACAGCTAAATAGCAATAAGAGTTTTAATGAACCGAGGGATGGCAAGTATCTTAAAACTTGGCACTGTGTTATTTTTTATTGCTGTTATATTTCCTCGCACTTCTTATAGCTCAGGAGCGAACAGGAGCTGAGCGCACATCTCGTACAGACTTTCCAAATTCCGGAAGTGTCTGGAATGACCTTAAGGATGATGTAGCCAAGTAGCAACAGGACTGTCGATATTTTCCTTCGATCATTAATGAACACGTGTTGAAACTTGCTCGTTTCACATTTTTTACATTCTATAATTATTTAATTTTCTCAAATTGGAAAAAAAAATCTAAAGGAAACAGGTTTCTCACACTATTGCAACATCACCAAGTGTATGACTAACAGGACACACACATTAACTTTATGTGTGGACCTTTGATGTACTAAAGTTTTGTTGCTGCGTCACTGGACACAAAAAAGTGATTCAACTCATTCCTTTATAGCTGAAATGATGTCAGCAGAAGCCTTTGCTTGTGCTAACTTGCTGATGTCTGTTGACATAGATTTAACTAGAAAACCCTGTGGTATTTGGTAAGTGTTTCTCACCCAAAAGAAAAAAAGGCTCCTTTTTTGAAATAGTAATACAAGCTTTAAGAGGGGGGGTTCTGGAAAAAAAGTGTGTAAGTGGTTTGTGATGGTTGTTAAATAATTTCACATGTTGTATTAAGTTTGAAACTTGACAGCAGCACAAACATGGAAAAGTTATCAAGTATGTGCGTTATGGATCTGTGCATTGCCCTTTACAGGACCATTTGTCCTAAGTAACTGCTTATGAGCCTGAAAACCTAAATTTTCATATATCTCCATTTAAAGTGAGGCTTTAACTTTTATTTTGTCATTTAAAAATGAAAAAATCTCCTCATGGTTGAGATTTATTCATATATTATCTATGAGTATCCCCAAACATGAATGTATTGCCACACCACTTAAAGCAGTGCAAGCATTATTCTGAGGAAAAGCACTGGTATTCTAGTTATAGTAGCAAAACAAATTACCTTTGTTATTACTGCATGTTCTGGCCTGTACACATGAAAAACGATTACTGTGTCCATGGCGTTCATCTTCCTGAGAAGGTTTCTCACTATATCATTTAATTAGCAGAAAAGAAGGGGAAAATGTTTTAACACATGCTAAATTACAATGGCCATTTGCATGTCTTTTTTTGTTTGAGATAAATCTATTCTAGATTTATAGTGTTTAGCAGTGTCACATGTTCATAATTTGAGCCAATCTCTACTGCTGCACTTAAGATGGTCCCCATGGTAACACTGTTTGTTTAGTATAATGGAAATGTATTACAGATGTGACATTACAATAGGCTTGTAATGAATACCAGGTATCTGGTCTCTCTTTCAGTCATCAACAAGAACCCACATCCTACAGCCAGAGCACTTAGAAATGTAATCACAGTAAATCTGAATGAAGCTGATTAATATAGGAGACAGCTCTGTGTCACAGAGGATATTTAATGTGATTTATCACTTTAGGGAGTGCTTGCGTGCTGCCTGCACTGCTATGCTCAGCACTACAGCCTAGTTTTTGCCAAGCATTGTAAAGCTGAAAAAAATGTAACCACCCACCAGTTGAGCTGAAGTCTTTGGTGGGAGATCTTTCCTGGAGACTCACATGACCATGCTGTCGGCTTACACTGACAGTAAGTAAATGCCTTATTCTATGCAAACCTCACTCCTGCTGCACATGCACCCAATAGCAGCCCTAGCTCTACAAGAATCACCTTTCATGAGATGCACAATATGTTGTGCAACTCATGCCATCCAGGCCTCTTGAAATGCATACTCTGTGCCAGAGCTAGCCAACGGTGAGTTAATAATGGGTATAATCAGTGAAAATGTAGCATTGCAATGTGTTTAGTCATTCTAAGTGTATGTGTATGATGTATATGATTCATATAATCAGGAATTGGTAACTCACTGTAACATGATACTGGCAAGAAAACACACCCTTTCCCCTTGTTTGAAAAGGAGTGTCAGAGTTGTATTTTTGATCCATGTTATAAATGACCTTGTGTTTTCCATAGGCTGAATGTCACTGTGCTCTATTAGAGGTGTACTCACCCAGGGTCCCAGTAGTCTGAGCTGAGATGAAAAGCAGAGACATCTGGTTTACATGAAGAAAGCCTCAACTCTTATTTCTCACAGTACAGCAGCATGACCTGATCCTTGGCTACAGTCCCTCAGGCACATATTTCTTCCCACAGGAGACTGTCCGTTTGTATGGCATGGAGCTAAACCTGCTGGCTTGCAACTGCAGCACCACAGCATCCAGTTTGTGTCTGATTCGAGTAAACAGACACAGTGGGTTAGATATAAACACAGATGTAAAATCATTGTCTCACATGGAATGGTTCAAATCTACCTTTCAAGTACCTTTGTATCATTACATAACTGACATACAGTATATGATCTGCTTAGTGTAAGACCAATGGTATTCCCAGCCTCAATAGCTGGATACTTACACTGACTAACTAAATTCAGTTCTAAGTCTCTGTGAAAATACAGTATGTGTCTCTAGTAAGAAAACTGGTGACATAATGTGGTGTAAAATGAGTTAAACTGAATCTAAATCAGATGATGGAAGAAAGGTATATGAACAGATTGGAGCTTGGTTATTATTTAGATAAAGTGTGTGTCTTTATTCTCCCCCAGTTCTCCTCTATATGTATCACACTCAGAAGTGCAGCAATATATTTGATCTGCATGGATCTCCTGTGCAAGTCAGTTACTGTTTAATATGACTGTGGTGGATCATTACGTGCCTAGCATTGGTTAAGGTCATGTCTCATATTAATTTAAGCTGATTTTGCCTTTCATTTCAGGCTGTTATTAAGCTAGCCTCTGGATATGACGGCCTTGGTTAGATATTGGAAAATATTGCCTTTGGTTAAGTTCTGTCTGTAAGAACCCAACTTCTTAACTGTCATTCAGTGCCTTTCTGCAGTCTGCTTTAATAGTGTCCACATGAAATCGTGCCTTTGGGAGACGCTGCCTTTGAAGGGGCCGCAGGCAGTGTGTAATGTAATCTTCATTCATTTGATATAATGCAAAAACACTTTAGAGAAATGCTTTAGAGGGTCACTTTAAACAGCCAGATCAGATATGCAACTATAAAATGCTGTATATCTCCAATTGCTCGGGTTTCTCTTAGGAAGCTAGTAAACTGCAGGAACTTATAAAGCCTTTAGAGGGAGTCATTCATCATTCTGATGTAGTGATGTAGTGGCTAAATGAGGACATCTATCACTGAGACAAAGATTAAGCGTTGACTTTAAGTAGTATCCAAACATGTGTGCACAAATCTTGTGTCAAGCAAAATGCTTTAAGTTTTGTGTATGTACACATTTCTCCTGTTACTGTTAATTTATTTATAGGACTGCAGTTTTGTTTTTGTACATGTCAACCACATATTTTAAACTCTATATTATTCTTTTCGTCATTACCTTTATTTCAGGCTGGAGGAGGCTGAATGTGTGGTCCTGTTGTGGATGGGATGATTGTGCTTTATTTTTACCTGCATGTCAGCTTTTCTCTGGGCATCAGAATCTTAACCCATGCAGGGGTTTGTTGATTCTTTGTTTATTCTATATCATTTAGGAAATATACCTATACAATAACATTCTAAATGAACATGCCAGTAATCAAAGTGGCCAGCTTTATTCGGAAATAGAACTATCTGTAATATTAAATTTCAAACTGAAAATCCATAATGTGTCATGAAACACAGGGAGAGAAAAGTTTCAGAGCACTGTGTGTTGTAGTGTTTAGATGGAGAGTCTTTTGCATTCCTCTGAGCTCCATGGAGGAGAGATGGCCTGAAGGAGAGAGAGCTTGCAGGAAACTGAAAACTGTGTTCTGTTACAAAGCCGCTTAAATCCCACAAAATGAAAATAACTTTTTTAAATGCAAAAAGGAAATACATTTCAATTAAAATTCAGCTTCTTTACAGAAAATGTAAGAGTTGGAGACAAGTCTATTTGTGCCCCCCTCTTTTACTATCCTATTTTCAGTAATAATAAAGCTGGAAAAGTGAAAAAGCAACAACAGCACTGAAAGCAGGGCTCCAATTACAGTTTGTAAAGACAGAGTCTAATATAAAATATTTTCAGCTTAAGTAATTCACCAAAATATCCCTGCGAATGTGCTCTCAAGCACTGATAGCTGATAGTGAAATCTTTCAAAGGAACAATCGACTTCACTGTTGAGCTTTACTGTTTTCAGGCATTACTAAAGATACTGTGCAGCCTAAAGTGTTCTCAAAGTGAATGAGGATTTCTCCACCCAGCATCACGTTCAAAATGGTTAGTTTCTGTCTGACATGCTGCTTCCTGTTTATCATCACCCTGTGTAGCACTAACAACCTCATTCCAGCGGTCCAGGAAGCAAAAGCCACACAAAGCTTCTCCAGGATACCTCAGACATAATCTATAACAGAAACACATGAGAAAGACATGATTTTTTCTCAAATGATTCTCTTCAACTGAAGATACAAGATCTTTGATTGAGGTTACTTTCAGCTACTAGCGCTCTAAAGCATCCAATATACAACCTCCTTGCGGAGAAGTGATGGCGGTGTGACTTCTATTATAGTTCTGGTACACATCAGTCAATCTGCTGCCACATTGACTACCATGGTCAACATACACACTTAATTTGCCTGATAACACCTCAGGACTGTGTTAAGACTCATATATGCTCAACATATACAGATACAGATGGAGCCTTTTGTCAGTATTCTGTGTTCATATTTGTCAGTTTTGTGCACATTTTCTGAAAACGATTAGAAAGAGTAGTACTGCTGGAAATCAGGGGGGCAGTGTAGCCAGTAGTTCAAACAAAACATGACCATAGGCAAGATATGGGTATCACAATATACCGGTATTGACAGTAACCCTGATAATTAAAAAATGAAATATTGATATTGTGTTAATGATATACAGTACTAGTCAAAAGTTTGGACACATCTTCCCATTCACTTGAAATTAGAAAGAGCATCCAAACTTTTGACTGTTACTGCTCCAGACACCAGGCTGAAAGAGAGGATTAAGCTTTGACCTGATAATCAATAAAATATACATATTTTGGATAGATTCCATAACTATGGTGCTGAATTTAGAGGTCTTTCTTGTTTCTTGTTTGTTTATTTATTGTGCTGCCAAAATTCACGCCTTTGCCTTGTTTCTCCAGAGCAACGGTGGCCGCTGAGGCTTATGGGTATTGTAGTATTTACAGTGATCATCCGCCCCTCCACCTGACAATTTTTTTTTAGGGTTAGGGTTTCATCTTTATTTCTTCTTTTTTTTGTAAACTGCGTTGAGCGAAACTTTAGGGAGGATCCTTACAGTTCTACCACCTTACTGAACTACATCAGTGGAGAAACTGATTTTTTGCATGAATACCCGCACCTGTCGGTGATTACAGGTAAGGACCAGGGGCAGCTCCTCCTCGCCTCCTCAGATGGGTTCCGCTTAATAACTTATTCCCTGGCACAGAGCAGAGGCCCCTCCTGTCAAACCCTCCCTGTCAGTGGCACTGTTATTCATGAGGATAGCGTCTCAATGTGATGTAGAGTCAAATCTGTCCCTGAACTTGTTGCACGTGTAGGTGCACGTCGTGAGCCCTGGACTCAAAGACTGTAGCTGCGAGTATGTGGGCTGTATATATCTGGGGCGTTTCATCTGAGGTCAAATGGCGTCGGTTAATTTGATATTAAGTTGCTGAGTGTTTTGGGTCTAAGAAGTAATGTCTCGTCCGTGGCGATCAGTCTTTCTCCAACGGAGCAACACCCATCTTGTGAGTAGCTGCTGTTTCTGAAAGTTTCCTAGCTTCACAAAAGAGGAGGAAATATTTAGTTATCTTCCACAGAGACGTGACTTAACGTTAACACAGGACAAAGTATATGTTAGTTTAGCCAGACGTTAAAGAAATATCCCAAAAGGTGTGTAGGAATGAAAAGTTTAAAACCTCTTACATTAGAGTGTTGTGTTACAGTAATTTTTTATTGTGAGTATTGCAATTTTATTGAAACCCCACCCAGGGCAGCTCCTCAGGCTAGTACTATATTGCTGTGCCTGCTCTGTATTTTTTTTTTTTTTTAATTCTATAATGTTGTAAAAATGTATAATAGTGATTTACTAATTAGAAGAAAGATAACCTTGAAAGCAGAGGAAAAATAGGATGTTAGATGCATATCCTTGCTTGCCAAACAGTCTGGGGTGGACTCTGTAGAGCCCATTTATTTATTTATTTATACAACAGGATATGAGTAATTGAATGACTTTGTGTTTGTACTGGTAGCTCGTGTTATTTTTGTTTTGTCAGTACTTACTTAAACATACAGTTTTGAAAGCAAATTCATTATTTTTTATAATGAATTGAATTACATTTTCTTTAGAAGTCTAAACTAACGAATAATGTGGACGGAGTGTGAGGGCTGTTGTGGAAAACTTCCCATAATGCCCCATTGAAAGGCTTCCTGAACACTGAGGAGTATCCATCACCTCACTGGTTCTAGTTCAAATGTGGTTGATTAGTGCAATCTGAACTTTCAATCTCGTTATATTGTATGAACTACCTTGCACATTTCCTCTCATTGTATTCCGGGGAGCGCAAACAAAAGGAGGCTTTGAATTAAAAATAAAGCTCTGGTGCACAGCCGAGGAAAGTGCACCATGGTTTGTATTCACTTAAACAGGAGAGGGTTTACATGAATTATCTAAATATAATGCTGAACATTATAGTAATTATTGTTGTTGATGTATTTTAAGGAATGCTTGCTTTATTGCTGGCGTTGTTGTATCAGTATATAAATGAACAAATAACAAAAATAACTAAACTGATCATTAATACTAATATCAAAATTGGCAAAGTAGCTTTTATTCACCAGCATCTAGTTCATATGTCAATAGGCAGCAAAAAGAAGTTTAATTTAAGGCATTGTTAGGTTTCTTTCTGTAAAGATGATTAATGTTGTTCTAGAGAGGCAGTCAGGGCAAATGTATTTCCATTTTAAGATTATAAAGTATTGACTTTGTTACTGACAGCTGTGATCATGAGCTCAGTGAGATAAGAAACTTCATCCAGCTTTGACAATAACTGTTTCTGTAACAACTGGGTTCATTAATTTGTGTATTTCTTTCTTCACTTATTCATCTCCTGACAATTATAATAATAAGAAATGGTGGGTTAGTGAGTTGCAATAATTTACCATGTGATTGGATAGTGGACACAATACACTCGGGCCTGTTTCTGGTGATGGAATAGCTAAAGGGGCATTTTGCATTAAAATGCTGTTCACAGTACTTGGAATTCCAAGGAGAAAATAATAAACTTTGGTTTGAGGACATCACTTTGCTGACGGAGAGAAACTGTGGGAACTTGGTTCACCATCATATCAGATAGGAAGAAAGTTTCCACTCCCATATAGTCACACCAGAGGAATGTCTGACCAAAATGAGTAGATAACAGCAAACATTACTCGCTCTTTGCATTTAATGTAATTTGCAATATGAAAAGTGGCAATGGAACCCAGTTTCTTCTTTTGTCTTCCTCTGTGCTTACATATATACTACACTTATGTGAGTTGATCATCTGTTGCCATTCAAAAGTTACATGAGGGGATAACAGAATACAGTTTATTTATGCTCTGTGTGCTCTCCCAGATCTGTGTTGGTTTCCGTCACTGGTTCACTTTATTTATTTGCAGAATTGTGAGCCAATGTCTGAGTAAACCTGTTGAATACTTCATAGTAATGTCGACATCTGACATGCAACAGATCAAAATCAATAAGTAACAGATAACTGACCGGTACCTGGACTACTATTCAAAATGTAACAATTCAGAAAGGCTGCCATTGTGTGTCTAAACCCATTCTGACAACTTGACAATTTGTCAGGCAAAAAATTGTAAAGATTTCCTGCTGGTCTTTGTCTTACGTGACAGTAAATTGAGTATCCTCGGGTGTATCCTCTTGCTTATAATGCGCTATTTCTACTGTAAATCACGTCTTTGTGCAGCGACGGCATAACTCTCTTGCTGACAGTACTGATAGTAGACATCATTTGCAGATCCATGGCATATTATTTCCCACCCGTGTATAGGCAAACTGGGAACAGGCTAATGACCACTGCCTTTGTACAGTAAGCAAATAGCCAAAGAAAATACAGACTACTACGTGTTTTTGGTTTTTGGACCCCACTGTATGTTTGTCATCACATTCTCTGTACATAATTCTACTGTACTATATGTGTACCAGAAAAAAGTGTTCTACTGTAGCACAGTCCTAATTCTGATTTAATGGGAATGAGCCACTTGAGTATAAGCCTTATCCTGATAATGAGTTACTAAGCTTCTTTGGAACATGGCTCATATGATTGGCCTGACTGTGCTGGATCAAAGCACTGTAATCTCCAGCATGGAGATGCTCAAAGGTTGAGGATTTCAGATCAGATTATTTGCACTGTCATTAGTACAGTGCTAAACCCACAGAACGGCTCATCTGTTTGCTGATGAAGTATTGTTTATGATTTTTTTTTTTTTAAATTGTGCACCCCAATTATTATATGTCTTTAGTTAAACTCGAAAACTCATTTTTAATTGATGTCAAGCAGATACAAAATAATAAATGCACGAGTCAAAAAAAGAACATCTACTAAAACAAACATATAAATACAATTACCGTATAATGTAAAAGCAATTCATCAATTAAAACAGGTGCAAACATAAGTTGAAAGGTTAAAGATTATGAATTCAAAATAACCAAGAGGTACCAACAAATTCAATTTGAAATTGTTTTGTAGTGAGTTCCAGGCAGATGGTGCAAAGAAACCAATTATATGCGGCATCAAGCACATCTACACAATCAGTACTCTTGCTGCTTTCTTTGATAAGACAACCGGTCCATTTCCACTGTTGGTTTTGAAAAGTTCTTAGAAATACTCCCTTACTGGGACACAGTTCAGACAAGCTCTGCCATGCAGTGTTCCTAATGTCAACACCTCACAGTTCTCGCTTCCACGATCAGAAAAACACATAGACTATGTGTTACACTACGGAAAACGTACAGTACAAATATTGCATGCTAACATCAGGAAGTTAATAGTATTTGGACATCTCTGAAAACAAACTGTCAGTTTGTCATGGAAAACAGAACATGATTAATGAATTCACTTTCAGCTGACAAGTGAAGCAGAGATATCTGTCAGTTCGTGCATGCTGGGGGTCTGTAGAGAGCGTGGCTGGTCATTAACTTAAAATGTGAAAGCAATGATAGATGTATCTGATGTGTGTGTGTTTGGGTGTGTGTGTCCTCAGGGTGACTTCACCTGGAACAGCGTGTCAGGACGCAGCGTTGGCCTGAAGCCCGTCCCCTTGCAAAGCCTCTCAGAGCTGGAGAGGGTTCGTCTCCAGGATGTGGCCTTCAGGCGACTGCTTCGGGATCATGACCTGGGCTGCCACATCACCATCCCTAAATGTATTAAAGTATACACACAAACACATACACAGTGGGGTCCAAAAGACTCTTGGACCCCACTCTGTGTACACCTAAATCCCCTTTTTATCTACCAAGTTGCTATTTTTCTCGCAGGCAAAAGCTTGTCACAGCATGTTTTATAAAACACTTAACAAAAAAAACACATTCTGCCTGATTGATTTCGTACTCCTGCATTTTTGTCTTGGCTCTTTCTGCACAGTTTGCCTGTGTTTGTTAGCTCCTCTGAATTATGTAACAGTTTAGGAAGTGAGCCCGACAAGAGCAGGTGGAACAAGCAAGAAAATGAGCATATAAACTTATTAAGTTTTATTTAACTGTGACACCTCTGCCTCTTTTCAGGCCACAAGCACAAGAAGTCACTTAGGAAGAAGTTGGACTCATTATCGAAAGAGAAGAGTAAAGATAAAGGTAATGTGGGTTTAAATATACTTTTAATTGGAGCCATCTACAGTATGTTAAATTGGAGGGTAGTATTACTCTAATTTGCCTTTTTCAGTTCCCTATTACAGCATGATATTATAGCAGTAAAGAGGAAATCCCTCTTTACTGCTATAATATCAAGCTGTAATAGTGCACACCCTTATAAATTGTCTTTAGATATGAAAATTCGACTCAGTCAAATTTCCATACTAGTGAAGATAAACACGGCTCTCTTAGTTCTGTGGAAGAGCCACTGAGTGCTGTCAGACTTTTATTCACCCCTCAGTTTCCAGCCTAGTCAGCCTCTGACACTTGAAAAGACACTCTGTGATCCTTTTGGCTGAAGCTGTATAGACTCACTGAAGCGGACATCCTCAGCTGTTTATACCCACGGAGCACTGAGTGATCAGAATCTCTACAGTGCGGTAAAGAAGTCTCAAAGGGAGCCGTGCTCTTCAGCCACCACACTGCCACGCCCGCTGCAGCAGCCTGGCAGGAAAGTGATGTTCTCTGTCAGACAGGCAGTCGAGGGAAATAACGAAAACAATCTTAAGTGGTGGCTCATTCATTACAGCCTGTCCTCCGGCACGGCCAGCCCCCTCTTTCCTCTTTTTCCGCTTTTGTTTACAAAGGCGTTTCAGAAAGTATGTGCTGCCTGACTCTGAATATAGAGTGTGCACTTCAGAACACTGCTCTTGGTATTTCTCTAGTCATATTTATATTGAACAGCATTTATTTAAAAGTATAAAATATAAAGAATGGATGAACAGACGATACTACTAGACAATACTAGATCCAAACCGTAAAATATATACAGTATATTCTACACACACACACACACACACACACACACACACACACATATATACATATATAATACAATACAGTATATAATATGCTGACATGGCATCTATAGAGTATTTTAACATTTCCCATTTGACTTGGAGCCAACAAGATGAACTTTTTAGTCTGTCTCACCCTTCCCCCTCACACAGAGACTATGCCCCAGGCGTTTGGCATACTGCTGTCGCAGGTCATTTCCAACGACCGCACACACAAGCAGCGGCACGATCCCCCGCGGGAGGAACACAGTGACCCCACTGAACTGATGTTATCCTTCCTTCACCTCACCTCCAGCCTCAAAAGGCCTCACAAAGATCTCTCCAGCAGCACTTCGTCTCTCAGCTCCACGTCTGAGACCCTTAATGAATCGCCTCATCCGAGTACGCCGGACACAGCCCCAAGGACTCGCAGGAGGGTAGGCATGTCTGTCAATAAACCCTCACAGGCTGTTGTAGCGTAACCGAGACTCTGTCTGATTAGACTTGCACGGTAGATTTCTCTGGGAATTCTTAACATTTTTGGATAATCACTCATCGGGTGAATGATGCAGGCATTAAATGGCTGCACCCCGTTGTATCACTCACAACAGTCACCGTATGTATGGTTGTCACCCGTCTGCTTGACAGGGTGGAGTGTCTGTGGATTGCATCACTGACCTTGACGATAACCAGTCTCGGCTCTTGGAGGCCCTCCAGCTGTCGTTGCCAGAAGAGGCAGCTGGCAAGAGGAAGAAGCGCCATGACAAAAAGCTCAGCCTTAACCCTATTTACAGACAGGTGCCCAGGGTGGTGGATCTGTGCTGCCAGCACCTGGAAAAATACGGTACTCGTCATTAAAGAACACTCAATGAACACTAGTACTAACAGTGCATCATAGAAATGTACCGCATATCTCTGTGGAAACTAAGAATTCAATAACACATGCAGTTTGGTCTTCGCCTTGTAAATCACACAATTTGAATGTCTTTGAGGCTGAATGTTAGCCACAGTATTGGCACTAAGAGAGCATCTTTGTCTTTGCTTAGGCCTACAGACGGTTGGAATTTTCCGTGTTGGGAGTTCCAAGAAGCGAGTGCGCCAGGTAAGATTTCAGCTGGTTAGCTTTAAAACACCCTGCCCTGAATAAATTGTATCAACCATCAGCAACATTTTTGCTGCATTGACTGCCTCAATATTTCATCCAGCTTCGCGAGGAGTTCGACCAGGGATGGGAGGTACACTTGGACGAGGAGCACAGTGTCCATGATGTAGCTGCATTGTTGAAAGAATTCCTCAGAGACATGCCTGATCCACTGCTGACAAGAGAGCTCTACACAGCCTTCATCAACACATTGTGTGAGGAAAAAACACATACTGGATATACACGCACACAAAAACAACTCACTTTACTCGCTTGCTGTCTGATTCATTTGAGACTGATGTCAACTGTTTGGATTGTTTGTTTTTATTTTTTCTCTACAGTGCTGGATCATTCAGAGCAAGAGAGCGCCATCCAGCTCCTGATATTTTTGCTTCCTCCCTGTAACAGCGACACACTGCAGCGTCTCCTCTGCTTGTTGTCCACTGTGGCTGCACACGCTGAAGACAGCCTGGATAATGAGGGACAGGAGGTAAAGAAACTGGACATGCCCTGCTCTTATGGCAGTGGAAAGTGCAAGCAGCAATCTGCTTTTTTTGTGGTCTGAGTTACAGACTCATTTTAGGTTCATTCTAGGATGCACAAGACAAGGTGTCGATATTTTGGTCCTAATTGGGTCTTTGATCTTATAATGGGATGAAACATCTGACGACCGTAGGCAGCCTGGCAGACATTCTGACACTTGTTGATTCTCCTAACAAGCTCAAACTATATATTTAGGAAATGGGCCGCTATCACAGAATAATAATATATAATAATAATAATAATAATACCGAAATTTCACAAGTTTAATGTGATTTTGATGAATTCCTACAGCAAACAAACGGCAGTAAGACAGATGTTCGCTACATCTGCAGCTTCTAATTTGAAATCCTGTGCCCAGTGCAGCACCATTACACACGATGATCCATTGTGGGCATCTTGAATAAATGATGCACAACCAACCATCAACCTGCTTCACAATAAACAAGCAAACATTGCGCTTCTGCGAACATCATACTGTTCAGTCATAATTTGTTATTCCCCCCAGTTTATAAACAGGAAGTGTAAGGAAATTGTCACATTGTGGAGATGCATACTGTGAACACAGTTTATCTCACCAGCAACATATTTGCATCTTTTCACTTTGCACCCAGCGCATAATTATGTTTTTCTATTCCATAAATCCTGCCTGGACTTTTCCTCTTTATTTGGTGAACCATTTTTGTCATGCACCACTTAGTTTGGAATAGCTGGTTTTAAGATTTGAGATAAACAATGTAAGAATATAATGATTAATCACCATAATCCCACAATTCTATATTCCATTTACTAATATTTCTACACATAGCAAGATGCGTTTTAGCACATGCATTTAAATTTGAATGCACAGTCCTTATGCACATGACATTGCACTTTGCACTCACCATCACAATTCTGCTGTTAAACTTGGGCCTAAAGTTCCTCTATGTTAATCTTACTTTTTGACTACTAAACGTCACAGTGAAGATTAATAGTTTCCCACACATTTAAAACCACTTTATTCTTTCAGCACACATACTGTAATTTTGAAGGAAAGGTCTTTTTGGTCTCCTTGAACAAAAGAAGGCAGCACCAGCCTCATTGATGGTGGCAAGCCTGTGTTAGCTGCACATGTTCCGAGGGCCATTGAGAGTCTGCCGCCACCAAAAGACGACTTTAAATACAACAATTACTCCATGCGTGTAAGAGTTTTCATTCCTGTGTGCAAGCACATAGGCAGATGAAAAGAAAATCTATTATAATTTGGCTTCAGCGTTACTTTTCATGTAAATCATTTCTGTCTCAAAACCATTTCTTGTAATAGTGGGGATCAAATTTGGGTAATTTTGGTTAGTTTGGTTGTCATCTTACTAACAAAGCTGCTGAATAAGATTAGTTTTGTTTTCACCTGGAGACTATTGGTTAAAAAATAAAGAAATTTTAATAAGAAAATCTCACTTTTTTTGTACAAGCTTGCTCAGAAGCTTACAGTACATGACTGTAACTGAAGAGCTGTCATCCAGCATATCAAAATATGCAGTCCAAGTGTCTCTGTAGGCACATGTGTATGTTCAGAGTGTCCACACAAATAACTTGTGTCTTCTTTTTTGCTTAGATAACAGGAAACAAGATGACGTCACTCAATTTAGCCACCATCTTTGGACCCAATCTGTTACACAAGCAAAAAAAAGACAAGGAGTTTGCGGTGCAGAGTTTTGCCCGTGCAGAGGAGAGTACAGCCATCATCAGTGTTGTCCAAAGGATGATCAATACATATGATACACAATTCATGGTAAGCCGTGATTACTGAAAACCACAAAGGCATGTAAACAGTTAAAGACAGCCCTAGGTTTAATCAAACAATCTCAAGGTCTTGGTCAAGTCTCTTTTTGGCAAAAAAAAACCAGTTTTTATGAGGATTTTTTTTAGCTTAATGGAGTGGAGCTTCCTAATGAAATGTAAACATTAGCTTTATAGGTTTTGAGAAGGACTGAGCATCTGCAATCACTTATAAGACAAAGCAGTATCGCAGAAAAACAATTTGAAAAAGCAATTTGTTTCCCACTCCTGTGAAATTAAGATTTTTAGTGAATACTCTTTTTATTGCAAGCCTCACTAGAGAGGTTAACAAGTGTCGTTCCAGCCTCTGTTTTGTTTATAGACAAAGACTAGGAGCAAGGACGTCTACATTATCTTTTCTCTTAAGGAAACCAGAAGGCAATAAAAGCCCATCAGACATTTTCTATGCGTCATTAATTCAGTTTCTTTAAACTGCTGTTCATTATTTTCTCCTCATACCGTACAAACATCATGCTATCTCTGTTACAGTACATATTGCATTACACATAATACTGTAAATACTGTAATTCACCAAATGTGGTAAACGTTTTTGTTTTTTTTAAATAAGCTGCTCTGTTATTTGTATGTCGCACAGGGACAGTAATTCATTAGTATGGAGAAGTAATTAATTGATTAAGCTAGCAAAGAATACAATTTTACAGCTGTCATCCTTTTATTATGAGCTTCAGTGAAATGGTTCTGCTTCTCTCAGGTTCCCGCTGACCTGCAGAATGAGGTGCTAATGAGCTTGCTGGAAACTGATCCTGATGTTGTGGATTACTTACTCCGGAGGAAGGCCTCTCAGTACTCGTGAGTTTCCACCTTTTGTCTCGTGTGTGTGTGTGTGTGTGTGTGTGTGTGTGTGTGCATGCTGTCCTCCTGTAAGCATCTAAATGAAGCATGTGCATTATAACTCATGATTACCCCCCCCCCGCTAAAATATATATATATATATTATTTTTTATTTTTTTTGTAAGATAGTGTGCTTTTCTCTGAACATTAGTAGCCATCAGCCTGCAGCTTATATCAGCAAGAGCTTAATGTAATATTTATTGTGTTGTTTGTGTTTGTGCAGAGATCCAGGGCTTCTTAGAGGAGAAGAGTCCTTCTCTCTGACTGAGCGATGCTTGTCCAGTGACTCCATCAAAGCATCTAGTGGAGAGGTGTCTCCCTATGATAACAACTCACCTGTCCTGTCAGATGGACTGCTGTGGAAATACCCCGAGGACACCAGTCCACTCTCAGACAGAGTCTTCAAACTTTCTGGGCAGTACAAAGACAGTGGCCATTCAAAAGACGGATCTGCCAGCACCTCTCCCACACTTTCTACCAGCAAAGGTGAACAGAATTTATTGCAGCATGTAGTATCATAAAGTATGATAGAAATTTTTTTTTTTTTTTTTCATTCACTTTTAAAATATTGAAATGAATCTGTGTTAATAATGGTCTAAACAACAAAATAAAAAAAAACATTTGATCTGTTAAACTAAAGTGATCCTCTTGACTCTTTTGTTTCTGTTAGCGGCCTCAACAATCTGTGACAATGACCATTTCTGGGACACCTGGCATGAACTGTTAAACAAAGATTTCACCGGCAATCACATCACTGGTAACAGAATCCTCTTTACATGTTGTTGCAGATGGTCTTTGAGATGTGTGATGAATGCTGGATGTTAATGAGTGGTTTCTCTCAGGTTCCCTTGGAGACATGTCGGAATGCGAGTCGTATGGATCATCAGAGGGGCTGAGCAGTCACCAAGGTAACCACAAGTTGCCCATCAGACCAACACGAAGTTCATTGGGTGTGCAGGAATGCAGGCCACACCTCCCGGTGACTCGGAGCAGCAGTAGTCCTCAAGACCAGAAAGGACAGAGACAACCAGGATCATCGTTACATCAAGGATTGAGCAGCCAATCAGGAGCCATTAGCTCAGACAACTTGACAGCAAGGACAGCACATTCTGCATATCCCTTATTTAAGGTCAGGACGGATGGTTTGTCTCCCCTTCACTACTCTGGGCCTCTGAGAGAGACCCATATTTCTCAGTCCACACCCTCCCTCTTCATGTATCAGTCTGACCCCCAAACTCCACAACAGTCCCAGCAGAGCTGTTCTCCCCAGACTGTAGATACGGCTGATGCCTCTGGGCTTGCACACGAAAAGGGCCCTGGTACACCAGACTGGCAGACAGAGAGGTGGCATATATGGCAGATACTGTCAAAAGAAAATGCAGACGCCCTGCCGGAAACCTTGGTGTGATGCACCCTCTGACTCTGATGAACTAAAGTGAAGATTACGTTTCGAGATATTGGGGGGGGGGGTCCTGTCACATCATTAGAGGCTGAAATGCTCCTATTTATCTATAATTGCGGTTAATGTTTCTCTTTGACTGACTGACTGTCAGACTTTGCACCAGCTTTGTCTTAGATGTGTTGTTATTTTGGAGGAGTGTCTAACTGTACATATTCATTTTGTTGCATATGTAAACATGATATAAAATTATTGCTTTATGTATTTTTGTATGTTTTTTGTAGTTTATTTGAATGTGTTGTAGTCATGAAATACATAGCGATTGTTTGCAACAACCATCAAAAACTTGTATTAGACTTGAATCTTATCAATGCTTAATTTGAAGCCATGAATGTTTTCTAATGCTGGATGTAAAAATAAAGTCCTGTTTATGTTGTACTGTTGCTCTAAATTTGTAGTTCCTCTATATACTGAAGCTACGTTAATATTGAGTTTTCAGGGTGTCTGTCTGCCCTGTCCTTGTGAACATGATATCTCTGTAACGCCTTGAGAGAATGTCGACTTAGACTCAGGGATGAATTGATGGGATGAACTCACAAAACATTTTTGGGCCTAACTCAGGAATTCATACACTAATTTTAAAATACACTTAATAGCTAGCTTGTATTGAAATTCTTAAAAGTCTTCACTTCATATATTATGAGTCTGGACACACATGGATGTAAACTGTCTTTTGAAATTTATTCAATTAAATATCTTTATATATCTAATTGACTTAATTTATAAAACTCGATTTTATTTATTAATTTAACTCAATTTAATTAATTCAATAATTAAATTTAGTGTAATTCAGAATTAAATTTTTTTTTGGGGGGGGGTCTGCCCGATCGTGCTGAATCTGACGACGCTATAGCATGGCAAAAATATATATATACAGACCTATCTGAACTGCTGCAAAGAAATAGAAGTTAAGTGTATATGTTAAGTTATTTGTATAATACAAAGAAAAATGGAACCCATGAGCATTAATGGGATCTCTGTGTCTCCATTCTCTCCCAGTAGGTAACTAAGGCAGATGGATATTATGCTATGCTTTTATTTCCATTTCCTACTGTTACAGCAGCATGCCTTCCCTGTGTTTTTTGTCCTTTCCCTGTCCTGTCTCCCCTATAGCTCCGCCCAGTCCCACCCTGATTACTTCATGAGATGCACCTGTCCTGGGAAGGAGGACTTTTCACTGTCACTCCACAGGTCATTGGATCTTAGTGTGGTGGGGTTGGCCTCCCAGGTCATCAGGTCAGTGTGTGTTTTGCTGGTTGTCTACATTTACCACAGTAGCTTGCAGATGTGGTTGAAGACCAGCTGGTGTCCATTTTGTCTTGTGGTAGTGGCAGTCCACTTTTGTTGGGTCTTTGTGTTGCTGTTGGGGTATTGCAGCAACTTTTGCAGTTGGTCTATTTGGTGTGACCCTTTTTGGTTTGTGGCTGTTGCACTCCACTTTTGTGTTGGTCAGCTGTACTGGTTGTTGTGGGTAAATGCAGTTATGTTTGTTATGTGATATTTGTTCACTTCATGGTGGTAGCCATTTTGCATCTAGTGGGAGTTGCACCCACTTCCGGCTGCTCGTGTTGGTTGCTCAGACAGCAAAACCAGCAGTCCCCAATGCAGAAAGCCTCTGCCCTTCTGCTGCTGGAACAAAGGGTTTTTTTTTTTTTTTTTTTTTTTTTTTAAAAGCCTTCCTTGGTGCATCTCATGAAGTAATTAGGGTGGGCCTGGGCGGAGCTACAGGGGAGACAGGACAGGGAAAGGACAAAAAACACAGCGAAGGCATGCTACCATAACACCTTCATAGGCTATCAATTTATATCTTTGGGGGCGATTGAACTCCTCCCTGGGGAGATTACTCAGGAATGGGCATGGTTCTAAAATTAAATGGTCACTAAATTTTGGTGGGCAGTACAGTTTCTGCTCCCTAGTATATCCCCCCCTGTTCAGAACACAGTGAAACAGTCCCCTGTATTGGCCACAAGAGGGCACGATAAGACCAGGAAAGTGTTTTTTCCTTGATCATTGGTTTCCTTGCTTCTTCAAACTGTAACCAATGAGCATTATGCTCATGACTCATTGCACATTGAACAGGCGCATGATAGGGTTGGTACTGATATGAATTATGACTGTTTCGATCTGTTTTTACAGTATTGATTATTTTGAAGAGTATATTTTGTTATATCAACCTTAATCTTGCTTTATGCAAATGAAAAAAGGAAAGGTGAGCTGAGACAAAATAGAGTATAATTTAACAATAAATAAGCGTCTAAATTACAAGAACTGCAAGAAGTACTCACAATAAGTATGCAATGATGCAGAAAATGTCTGCCATTTAAATCTGGTACAGATATTTTTTTGACTGGAATTGTGTAATTTGATAGACTGCATTATATTTTTGAGTTTTCAAGTATAATAGCTTTTATCAAATGAAAGGACTCACAAGCGAGGAATTACACTCGAGCTTCAATACAGTAGGAGACCTTAGAGTAAGCACTAAGTACTAAATCTCTTCAATAAGAAAAAGCACAAGGAGACTAGGTAAAGAAGTCATCAGTAACTGTAATATACTCATGTTAGGTTAGGGCGTTAGAGGTGTTAGGAGAGGAGGTGCTCTAGGAAGAGCTGAGTCTTCAAGAGATTCTTGAAGGCAGAGAGAGACTGTCTTGCTCCAATAGCAAAGTCATAAGTAATCTGACTATGTTTTGACAGTAAACCTTCTCGCCCTGATATTAAACTCTTCCCTTGTTAAACAAAGCCAGGGGATTTCCTCAACACTGCAATTTGTGGTTCAACTTTCTGGGCCATATCTGGCTCCACAGCTGTATCTGGCCACCACTCAGTCCCATTCTGACAAGACCAAAGAGACAGAACAGGATGTCTGGATGTGTTTTACAGAGAATCCAGACTCACTGCTGTTTGCCTTCACTTTTGTATCTGCACCACAAATGGACCGGTTTGCCTTCCCAATATCCCATCCAATGTCCTAAATATTAACAGGCAAAGACTGGGGTTGGGGTGGGGGTGGGGTGGGGGTGGAGATGCTTTTGTGACCAGCCTCCTGAAAGCAAAGAATCAAGATCAAATATTCAATTTCATATCTTATCTGTGCAGCACTGATGGATGTAAAATGATCCTTTGGCAGAGAGCTGCAACTGTTCCCAACAGGGGGTCCATCCTGTCTGAGTCCGCTCACTGGCATCGGGAGCAGCTGCAGGGAGGACAGAGGAAGGTCACAGCTAAGATGAGGCTGAATGTCGAGAAGCAAGAGAGCCTTGGCCCTGGGGTTTCAAGGTCAAGATTGATGTACAAATCTCTGATGAGCAAAAATAGAGCGCAGTGGAGCTCATTAAGATGTTAGGTATATGGCACATAACACTTTTAAAGCAAATGCTACAAAGCCTCTTCTAGCATTTGCCATTTTAGATATCAACTCAGGACTACTTCACATGCTACTGTACAAAGACTGCTTTCAATAACTTGCTCACTGACCTTAAGGATTTACTCCCTGACTTTGCTACAGCATCCAAGAGTGGACCTAAATCCCAAATATTCCTCCCAGCTTTTTGTTGTTTTTGAAATTTAACCTTGTAAGAAAAAAAAAATCAGGGATTTTACCTTTTTTTTTTTTAAGGCAAATAAAGTTCTTGCCATCAGTCACTGTTTATGTGCTGCATTTGCATTTTGAAAAGTTGAGACAAGAAGCTATTTGGTGCTGATTTATGATTCCACTCTCCTCCATTGTATCTGAAATGTATTTCTGCAGCCTTTGTTGGGGGCGAACACTATACAGCAATAACAGTATATGACAATAATGAATGAGCACGATGTCCATCATTTCACTAATGGAAAAATGTGAAATACAATAGTCAGCAGACTATCAATGAGTGCTAGAGTGACACAGGACCCAAATGTCAATAAGAGTGGCTTATGGGAGTCATGGTCATGACTGGGTAATGAAGTTTATTTCAAGAAAAAAAAAAAAAAATGTTCAAGATTAAAGGATTAGCAGTGATTGCATTAAGCCTCTCAGCTTAGTGCAGTTCAACACTTCATGAACAAAATGTGAAGTTTTAGATACCAAGTGTTTCACTGATAAGACAAGTTTAAGCAATTTGGTGCAATTTTCGATTCGCTTTGGATTCTGAGCAGCACTTCACTCTTCTTTGTAGGGGAGGGGGGTATTTGAAGTAATGTTTTCTAGTTAGATGTCTTTAGTTTTTAATTTAATTTAATTTCAGCGCCTTCCAAATCGATTTATTTATATCTGTTTATATCTGAGAAACATTTTCTTCTCTCTCTTGTTTTTCTGCGATCTCAGTGGAGCAACACCAGCGCTGTGTTTATGCAGCCCACAAAAATCTCATTTCATTCACCTCATCTGCCCCACCTCATGCTCCAGTTGGGATACATTTGATTAATATTTCTCATTTTGAAACAAGGACCACATTTCATCAAGAAAAACGGTGGAAGACATGTTAGATTTGTTCATTTTGATGTGTTTAAGTGATCAGTGTGTGTGCATGTAGCACAGGCTATGAAATACAGTATGTTAGTAGGGTGTGCATGTCCCAAAGGACCCCATGGCTTTTAGTGCACATATTGCCAGCAATGTTTTTTCCTCTACGCTGTTTGAGTCCACATGATACAGCACAGCTACTCAGCTGGGATGCAGGCTGTGTATTGGGCGGGACAGGGGATCAAGTTGGGTCAACCTCAATATGTCAGCTCTTTGGCAGACTGGGCGGTGAATGATTCACTGTTAAAGTCGTGTTAACAGCATACTCCGGGACAAACAGCAAAAGGCGGTTTGCAACAGGCAGTTTTGCTCAGTCTTCAAACTTGCGCAACAAACTGAAAATTGTGTGGCTGAAACAATGACTCAACAATGCAACATCAGGAATTAAAGCATCCAGATGTTTTTCTGTAAAGCTTGTTCTTATCAGTTGTTTTATGGGACAGCCATGCACACATACTGATTATATCATGTTTCATATTAATATTACTTATTTTTATTTTATTTTTTTTGTTTTTGCTGACAGTCTGTCGTTCAGCCGCCACTTACCATATCTGCAAAATATGTGTGTGGGCGAGAGAGATATAAGATTAAATCTCAACCTCACTTATTATGTCCATTTTGCAACTGATAAGACACAGTACGGTCATGGGAAATGTGCTCCGTATTCAGAGCATATCATGCAAAAAAGGTGGAGGAAACAATCATATAAACAACAATGCCTGTGCAACGCTTTTGTTTATATGTTTTGAAGGAAAATAAAAGTGATCATTACCAGAAAAATATTCAAGTTGTTGTGTTCAGGGAGAGAGACAGTTCTCAGCATGCTGTAAGGCTCGTTGAAATTCCATCTAATCCCCCCATGTACACTGATTGCAAGAGAAGCTGCTGCTCAGACACATAGCATTAAATCAAGCTTCAAACATATAATCATGCCTTTTTATGCATCAAAGAAAGTGCCAGCAGTTAATAATTAAGCAGAGGATCGACCTGGGTAATTATCATAGAGCGACTTCAAAAAAATGAAACCGTACCAAGGGTTACAATGCAAACACACAAACACTTGTGTAACATGGCTGCGTGTTTAAATCAACACCTTTAAGATGCCACACTTTTGTCCTACGGAAGACAAGCTAGCAGCAGCGGGAAGTCTCTCTGAAGCTTATCCCCACCGTGTCCTCTAGTTTCCTGCCGGCACATTTTCCCTCTAGCGTGGTTTCCGTCTTTATTCCCTTTGGTATTAATTTTCAGATATGATTTCAGAAATATGCTGATTTAGCAAATTCTAATAATGTGCTGTCTCATACTTGTCAATTAGTCTTTTTTTTTAGTCCTGCTACTTTCTTCACAGCTTCCACACCACAAACACATGTCTGTAGAGTAATACAGACATGCAGTGCACTGTTTTCCAGGCTGCTGAGGAGAAACATGTCATTAATTTTGAAGTGATTTGTTGTGAAAGTGTTTGTAAAGACACTGTAGCAACCATGAGCGCCCTAACGATCGCCCAGCAACAACCAATATTGCCTTCAGCAACCACTGAACAAAGCTCCCAACCACTTAGAACGACAATACAAACCACAGAGCACAAATTATTTCAACTTTGTCAGCTGGCATTTGTAAGATTTGAGCCTTTTCTGGTTTTGATATAGAAGTGCACTGGATTCTTAGATGCTTGTAAGGCTGTCTGTATCCTTCCCTCTCCTCTTTTTGTAAGCCTCATAGAGAATACACCGAAAGCACAAAAGATACACAGAATAGTAACAAGTAGGGTCAGCTGTAAGAAGCCCAATGAAAATCAGTCAAACAATAGTTGCAGGTGACTAAATGGTACTTTAAGACTTTGAATGGGGGAAAAAAAACCCAAATGTTCATCCCCGTGTAATAAGAACAAGTCCAATTTTGAAATCTTTAGAAGTTAATTCCAGGTTGAAGGCGCACGTAATTTAAAAGCTGTCTTTCCTTGGTCTGAGTGAACCTAGGTTTTAAGTGCAAGCTGTTATTGAGTAAACTTTAATGAGCATTGACTTCCCAGTGGAACAGGGTTACAAAGTATGAAGGTAGCTTATTAATATAAAACAGACGAGCCCAGGCCTCAGAACTAAATGGTGAATGTTTTGTCTAAAATGGTTTATTGATTAGATTTTTTTTTATATAAATTTGAATGGATATCATCATGATTTACATATCTGGCACCAAAAACATGACAGTAGTTTTGGTAGAACTGAACACATGCTTGGGATTTGTAAGTGACCTTTCTGAAGCTTTCTGTCCATGTTTTTGTTCCCAGACGGCCAAAGCGCCAACAATCTCCTGTGTAGTCTCCTCTGCTGACATCTTCAAAGCAACTCATCTGAAAATCTTCCATTGTTTCATGAATCTCAGCAGTGACAGCCTCAATTTTTGACATTATGATGTATGAAACAAAATAAAACCAAATCTCATTCACAAATAATAGATACGCAACCTGCATACTGTTTATATCAGCCTTTGCCCTGACATGTACAGCTTTACATTTTCCCTTCATCTGGTTGACCAGATGTCTGATGAGGTGGATGTTGGGGGTTGGCTAGGCAGAAAATTTGCTGAAGTCATCAAACTGCGTTCGGCTCAAAGGAATGACAAAGGTGTAATCATCCCACCTTAGCAAGTGTGTGAAAAGTCCCTCTAATCCACAAACCTTTTTTTTTTTTTTCTTCCCTGGTTTCGTCATACGCAGACAGAGACCTGAAATCTGAGACCTGTTGCAAACTCTTTCTGAACAAAGAAGTAGACAGGCTGCATGTGGACGCCACCTTTTCTCGTCAGTAATTCACTGTCTGAACGCTCAAAAATACAAACCAAACTACTGCTGAATTAGAATGAACTCCAGAATAATGAGCTGAACCTTTCAGTCCGTGCTAATCTGTCCTCACAGACAAGGCGATTGTTTTTACTGGAGCCGGTTACACCTACGGGTGATCTAATATTCCATCAGGCCCTCAAGCCAGATCAGGTCAATTCAACGGATGGACTCTGAACTCAATTTCAAATAGTTGGTTATGAAACTCCGATGACTACTCTTCAACCCCCGAGACACACAAAAAGAAAGACAAAAACAAGTTTTGAACTGCAGGAGAATGATCTCCATCCCAGCAACTTTCTCACCTTTCAGAACTGCAACTTTGTCACAGGAAGAGCAAGTAATAACAGAAAGTGTTTGTCAGAAGATGGCAGCAATAGAAGAAGAAGTAGATCAAATTAAGTGGATAAATTTAAACTTAGAGCAAAACTGTGGAGGCTGTTGAGGTGAAAACTAAATATATCAAATTCTTCCAACTCTGCTCTTTAAAAAAAAAAAAAAAACAGACTTTGACCAGCTGGAAGTCTCAGCAGAAGCATTATTGATCAGATCGCAGATTCCTGAAGACAAGCGTCTTGTCTGTGTTTGACCCTTAGGTGATGCTGAGCGGGAGTGTGGCTCCACTACTATCTCTCGGCTGACAGAATAATTCAGAAACACCAGAAGCTTTCTGTGATGCTGTCACCTTGTGAAAGACTTTTCGGCTGTGTTCTCACACTTTCATCATCTTTTTCCTGGATCCTCTTTGTGATAGCGTTACCACAAATAGCATTAAAAGGTATGGTCAGGAACATCACAAGTATGACTGCCTCTTTTTTATGTGTTTTCAATGCTGCCACAGTGCTTCCAAAATCAAGGTTTAACAGCACATCTGGTTACGTAGATGGGTGTTAATCTAGGTGTAATTGGCAACATCCTTTTGAGGGAGTTTTTTTTTACCAAGAGGTTTTCCACATGATACACAAGCTAATTGTGCATGTCGTTCGCTATTCTATTATTTTTGTTATAAAGTGGCTTTAACTTTATTCATGTGAGCTCCTGTGTGGTTTGAAACACTGCTGTATCTAATCCAAGAGAACCGGCGTAAGCCTGCAGAGTCCTGGGTTTCTGATTTCCCCCCAAGTGGCTTTTTCAACTTCCAGATCTTTCCAATCCATTTTTAAGTTTTGTTTTTAGTGTGTGGCCCAGCTATTCCTTGGAAAGACCCTGAACACACAAGGTTTAAATTTTGTTCCCCAGTAGAAATTAAGATATAAAAAGAGAGAAAAAAAATAAATAAATAAAAGTCTGCATCCATGCAATTTTTCTTTTTCTGATGTGGGGACAGTAACAGCCTTCCAACACCTTGGTTGACACTTCTGTACCATGAATACTAATAGAAATTGTATTTTTGTGGGAGTCGAAAAGGGGAAACTCGTCAAGATAACGTTTCTGTTTTGCTGAAATTCTTGGTAACCTTGAGTCTTTGTTCCATCTGAGGGATGTACAACCCATCCCTCAAATATGATCTCATTATTGCGGCTATGGAATTGTGTTTTCAGACTGACTCATCTATCTCACAGGATGAATTCTCATTAGGGTGGAGAAAACCAATTCTGTCTTGCTTAATAACAAGTCTTTTTTTCTTCACTGCACTCTGCCTGCTGGCTTCTGTGGATCCTTAAGCTTGAGCCTTATTTTTCTGTGCTTGGTAACTCAATGGAGCTGCCTGTGGCGATGAAGAAAAGCCCTTTATCCCTATTATCTGATGCTGACTTACAACATATCACCACCAGGTCCAGCCTTATTACATACACCTTTTCACACATTCCTTCTTCTCTTTACCTGCAGAAAATGTGGAAAAGCACTTATTAAACGCTCCGTTGCCACTGCCGGTGATAAGTTAAGCTATAACTTCTGGCTGTTTTTTTTCACGGTTTAATGTTTGGAGTTAATGAACGTCTTCATTCAAGGCCAGCTCGCCAAAGGGTTAAATAGTCTTCTCAGGAGCTTTCCATGCTCCTGTGTAAACCTGTAGCGCAGATGAGAAGCAGAGTGTGTGTCAGTGAGGTATGTGTGTGTACACACCCCCGATGAAGGGAGTGTACATGCAGACAGAACACCTTCAACCTCCTGTCTCCTGCCTGTTTTACCTCAGGGAAAGTACCAGCTGCCTAACAGTCATACTCTGTGATAGCCTAGCACTTATTCACCAAGGAGAGACACTTAACACTGCAGCCATGGGGAAGCAGGTAAGATCTGATTAAGAAACATTTAGTGGCATTGGGTTAAGGGAGTTTAATCGGTGCTAGGTCTTAAATTTTGGCAGTCCAAACCATCCCCTTGGGGACTTCTGACAAGCACCTTTGTATGAAGTCTGAATAATGCCTCTAAATTAAGCCAGATGAAATTCCTGCCAAAGCTGAAGTCTTCTTGAATTAATAGCTCTATTGTAATACACATCATTAACTTCACATTAAGTTTAATACTTTGGATACTGATTTCTCTGACGTGAACCTACATACTGCAGTCTGTACAGTCAGGAAAATACTAAACACATACACACATACACACACACACACACACACACACACACACACAAACACACACACCTGGAAGCACAGTGGCGTACACAACCAGGTATTCACAAGTAGAGGAAGCTCTGCATTTTTGGAGCAACGCAGTAAAGGAGTGTTGGTTGTTTGTGTTTCTTAGGAAGATCATGTTAATTTAGAGGGAGAGCCAGAATTTTTTCCTAACAACCAGCTCAGTCTTGTTTGCACATTCAACCCATCTGCTGACGGTTCAATACACGTTGAGATATCAACTTCCTCATAAAACAACTGCAAATTATGGAACTGGCGAAAAAATAGAACACAATTTGTTGTGATACTTCCAAGATTTTCAGTTTTCTGAGGATAGCTTATGACTTTCAATGAGTTGCACTGCTCTCCTCCTGACTTTTGTTTTGGTGAGAACTAAACTAATGTCATGTTGTTCTAAGAGAGAACTGAATGCGTAATTGTGCCAAATAACTGTGGATAGGGAACTCTGGCGAATTCATTTCGGTTTTCAGTACTTTCCTTCATGCAAGCATCTGGTTCTGCTATTGCTCTGAAATGCCCTCATTCCCTCAGTTTCAAGAGAGTGAAACCGAAGTTTTCTTTCTTGGTATCAATCTTTTCTGAATTATATTCATCCAACCAATCTTTTTCTTATTATGAACTGGCCAGGGAAGACGGTTCATTTGAATGTAGCGTTATTATTTCTCTGAGTGCTTCGGATCTCTGGTGATTTTTCTTAATCTATTTTGTAAATCTCACTCTTTCTCTCATCATGAAGCTCCGTTTTTTCGTTCTTCGTTCCAAATGATAAACAGAAGCGTCTCCACCAGGTCAGCAGTGCCAGCTCCATCAACAGCTGTGAAATCTCGGGGGCCTTGGTTGTTGTGACAGGGCGTGAACTAACGCTGGTTCAGTCTCATTGTTACAGCCAAAAGCTGTACATGGAAATGGGGTGTTTTGTGTATATGTGTTGGTGTGCGTGTGTGTGTTTGAGGACTCGCCACACTGCGCAAGAAGAAGAATATTCTTTCATCAATGATACCTCTGTGGGAGAAGCAAATGTTTAATCCATTTTAAACTCCAGAGAATGTGCTTCACAGGCCAAGATTGAGGAATGTGTCCTACACTGTCTTGAAAGAATGCTTTGTTGACATGTAGATGGAGTGTAAGTGAAGATATTTTGTAGAGCCAAACTGAGCCAGGCAGGAAAACTGATCGCTTTGACTGTCTTTTAACCTTTAAGAGCATCTGCAACACAGCGGAGACGGGCCTTGATACGTGTACGGACTGCATACACCGGTGGTTATCACTGACAGTGCTAACTGCAACAGTGACAACACTGTCAGAAGTGGCTCATCCTTAGCAGAGAGTGTTTTGAAAACATCCCTGAGCCCGGATGCAGCCGACCCATATCCCAACAGCTGGGCTTCTGCCTTTGGCTCTAACAGTCTCCTTGGACACATGAACGCAGCACACCACAACAGATGTTCAGACCTCCTCCAGCATTTCTTGGTGTAGGAGGTTGGAGCTTAGTGGTGTAGTGTCTCATTTTCTCTGACTAGAGGATAATGGAACAGTGCAGGTCTTAAACCTCTTCATGAGAGTTAAATGTGTGACTTTTATACCTGCGTTGAATAGATAGTGTCTTTAAATGCTGCAGCTGCTTGAAAAAAAAATAAAGAGCATGTATTCAGGGGTGGTGTTTTGGGTGGAGTTAGCAGATGTCTGGGTGGCAGAGCGCTTCACTTGCACCATATCTGAAGTGCTGCTGATGGGAGATTCTTGATAAAGATGTGACACTGGTTTCCCCCGCATTAGATCCCTCAGAAGCTGGAAGCAATTACAGACTTCTCCAAGCAGCAAAGAATGTAGCAGGCAGGCGTTCACCGCACCCTTTCAAAAGGATACTTCTTTTTTTTGCAGGAAAAAAAAAAAAAAAAGATTTTCAGGCTATGAGGCTGTGGTGTGGACTAAACATAACGCATGACCTTACATTCCCAAAGATCCTTCACTGTTTCATTTCTATAAGAAAACGAACGCCAGACAGTACAGTCATTCATTGTGTTGCTTTCAACCACAAAGTATAACTAGTTTTCATGGTGAGTGATGTTTGAAAGTTTCCTTTGGCATTTATTTTTACCTTTTGAATAAAAAAAAAAATATATAGTAGCTTTCCTGTTAATCATTCCATGAGGGCTGATAGTAAACATCTTTATACATGCACTGGATAATTGTACATTGCTTCAAGCATTGCCAAAGTGTCTTAATGTTATTAGAGAACTAGGCCTAGAATTGATCCTGCGCCAACAAAGCCGCAGCATGCTCAGAGGACAAGAATCAATTCCAGGTCAATGCCTACAACAGTCCTATATGTTCTGCCAGATAATCTTAAAGCACTCTAAATGCATGTGGACACTGGGTGATGTGATGTGACGTGTTCGCCAACTGTTTTGCACACTTCAGTTTCTACCCAGGGTGCTTGCAATAAATGGCTTCAACGGCGAAAAGAGGGAGGCTTTTCTGCGGGATACTACCTTAAATTGCTCCAAATAACACCCCTGTTGAAAGTTCAAGATCAATTGCAGTAAGTGTTGATTGGCTTGCTACTAAGGTGTTCATCTGTTTGTTCGATGTTTGGATTGACTGTGTGTTGCTTAGTTATGGGCAGTATGCCTTGGGGATGAAAGCAATTAAAATCTTGAACCTTTGCCATGATGGGGGTTGGCTCTGCTTTCATCTTATTGTTTATTGGCAAAAAAGAGGAGTGGCTGTTTTGGACTGTCCTAGTTGGGAAAACAATTACTGCTGCTTAGATCAGGGTTTGCCCTCAAAAAGACAATCTTGACGCCAAAGCATGTGGTAACTCAATTAGGCATCTGCGCTCCGACTTTAATTAGTGTCATTTCGGAGAGCTTAATGGCGAACGTAACATGATGAAGAAATTCGGTTTTGCGCTGCCTTGCACTTGTATATGGTCTATGGTGTGATAAGTGCTGGTTAGCGAGCAGCAGAATACATTCATTGCGAGGATGTATGGAGCTGTGTATTAAATGCAGCGATGCAGCACAGCCCTGGAGACTGATCCCATCTGGTCGGGCCCTGCTTGTTTAGCCAGAAACTCATCAAAATTTGGTCCCCAAGGTTTATGCAACCCCCCTCTCTCTCTCTTTGACTCCATTTGTTACCTCTTTGTCTTATTGCTGAGAGGGTGGGGAGCCAGGGGCAAGAGCTCAACCCTAGAAAGGAGGAGTGGGGGGTTGATGGACCCCGAGCTTTAATGGAGACAGTATCCATGAAATGACCCAGTGGAAGTGACGCTTCCTGGGCATGTTTTACGCTTGCGTGAGCATATGGCTGGGGTTGGGTGCAGGGTGGGGAGCTCTAGCAATGAGGGAGGGAGTGTGGAATGAGACTAGCTGGGATGCTACTTCATGTTTTGTTTAGTCTCTCATCCATGTGCTACTGAAATAGAGAGCTGAGACATCAGTGGGAGTTGGATCTTCTTGCTGTGTTTTGGAGGATCACCTTGGGCAATAGCACGTAAGTCAGGCTTACTGCTTACTTCTTGGCTGCTGTATTCAATGGAAAAGTTGTGAGTGATTTGCTTTAGGGAGAAATTCTGGTGAAGTTGTTTTGACCATATCCAGTCCGTCCTGCTACTGAAGGAAAGGTGTTTCCTTAGACTTTCTTCCCTTTATAATGTAGATTTGGACAACTTACATTACATATAGATTCCAGGATTCCTTTGTTCAGTGCAAAATGACTTTGCACTTGCTAATGGCTGAGTACCAAGGTGAAGCATAATCTTGTAACATGAGGATGTATCTTACAAATGTCTGCATGGTCCCTGAGAGAAATACGGTTTCTTTTTTTCCCCCATCAAAGTTTATGTAACATCATATTTCACAGCCTATTTTGTTCCAACTTCTTATCTTCTCCTTCAGGAGGGCTTTTCTGGCCCTTTTCAGGTCTTTTTCCAATTAATACAGCTTGATGTGCCAACCGCCACCAAGAGAACTGCCTCAGGCAGCAAATGGCCTTATTTAGTGTGGATGAATATTCATTTGTTTTGAATAATTATTTCGACAGTGCTGTTACTTGATAAGGGAATATATTTGCAGTAATAATGCAAGATATTTCCCGGAAGTAGTTTTGCTAGGATTACACCAAGAACATCAACATCTTGATTGTCATTTATACAAATACATAAACATAAAATAGAATTCTTATTGTCAGCTTCCCAACGTCTTGACTGGATTAAATTGTGGCTTTGAGTCCAATTTTATCAAATTGCTATGATGGAACAGTCATTTTCTCTATGTATGACAAAGCAGATGTCAAATATTTGGAAGTAAACAGTGCATCATATTTGTTTAGATAGCTGGAAGTTAAATTGTTATTTTGCTGATTTTCCGGACTGAAAGCCACAGAAACTTTGTGTGTGTGTGGGTGTGCTAGACTGGATGGAGGATCAGGTTGGGTTTCCAGCGGGTGAGGTGGGGACAGTTGGTAAAACCGCAGCCCAGACAAGTTTTCTTTTGTGGAATGGCTAAAGCAGAGGAAGACATTTTTCCATTTCATGTTTTATACTCCAGAGTTCGGATTGATCCTACTGGAGTAGCACTGGCCTCAAATGTCAGTGTGACTCCACGATCCATGCAAATGTCATGAGTTTGATGGCATTTTATTGCAGCGAAATGAATCACAACGTGAAAGTAATTATTTCACAGACAATTTATGGATGCATAGCACTGTGTGGCCTTGGGGCAGCAGCAGTTACACTTTCTTATGGATTTCCTTGCTGTTGTGAATGTTGTGAGCGGTGGCATGCATCTGAGGAGGCATGAGAGAATAATGTGACATTGCTAGTCTGTTTGTTTTACATGGGAAACTGATTTGTGCAGTGCTGTTTACAAATCCATTAGTGTGTTGGTAATGTGTGCAGAACGAGCCAAGCAAAGGAGTCACCCTGGAAGTCATGCTTAATTTGTCCATTGTCTCTCCTTTCTTGTCAGCCTAAGAGTTTAGTGGTGGTCACTGGGAGCCGTGTGACCCCTCTCAGGTCCGGCTAACAATGTCTTTACACATTTCTTTTCCTTACAAAATGCAGCAGACTTTAGATTGGCATGGGATGTTGGAAGGAACTGGAGAGTGACAGACAGCAGTAGGCTTGACTGAGAAACAAACAAGCTGTGAAGAGCGAGCTGAAGGTTTGCCAATGAAAAGATTAGAGTGGCATCTGGCTCAAGTGCCAAGATTCATCGTTGCTTTTGCCACACTGTCATGGCAACGGAAGCTTTATGCTTTCCTCCCAGTCCCCCCACTGAGTGTCCAGACTGTACCAACAAGACTTTTAAAGAGCTTGTGATTATTCTCATGATGGACCCTAACATTTACCTAGTTAGTCATGTACAGCATAAACGACGTTCTCTTGAATTGAGCTGTGTAAAAAAAAAAGGACATATCAGCTTTGATGACTCACTCATTTCCATGACTTTATTTTCTTTTGAATGACATGCAAATGAGCGAGCTGCATAAAAGTCCATTATAAATGTGCACGTAACCTCAGCTGAGCATCTCTACAGGCCCATCCATCCCAGTGCTCCCATTTGTCATGCGGGGCACCTCTGTTCCCTGGTGGCCAATCAGGAGTGCCTCCTTGGTGGATAAAAGTCCCCCCCCCTCACCACCTCATCATCAGATGTGATTGACAGCCTCCCACAGGAAAGAGGGGGGTTATTTACCTCCTTATGTTCTCATGGGACTAAGTTAATGATCCCAGCCAACAAAATAATACAAAGAGGGAAAAGCCTGAGAAGTCGGCGCCTGGTTGAACCATTTGGAGCAGTTTTGGCTTCCTTAAGAGAGGATTAGAGAAGAAGAAGCTGTGTGAAGAGAATTTCAGAGATAGCGGTGAGGCAGACGAAGCAGCAGAGCCCAGACAGAGAGTAGGAGCTAAAGGGAGGCTTCTGAGGAAAGCCGGTGTTTTCAGAAAAATCTCTTCCCGGGCTTTATTTCTATATACATCTGTCACCCGGACTATGGACTGTCTGGTTGACTGACTAACAGACTGCGAGGTAAGGGATGATATGTATTTCCAGTGGGTGACACGTTAAAGCCTCCTTTAAGTCGCTCTTAGACTTTAAAGTTAGGGTTTGGAAAAGTTTTGGTGCACTAATATAAACATGCTTTGCAGTATTCTGCATTCCTTTTATTTTTTGTCTAGATATTTGAAATTTATTAAATTATTGCTGGATTTACAGATTAGTGAAGATCACAACGAACAACAAAATTCTGAATTTCAGTAGTTTTCTCTGCAAATGAATTGGATTATTTTTTAGGCTTAATTGCTTGTGTTTCCACACTGCACATCATGTACTTACGGCTGTTATCATTGAATTTTGCACTAAGTCTCATGCAGTTACCAAGATGTTAATGTGTTTATGTTTCTTTTCAAGTCATTATCCGCCTCAACCTCAGAATCTAAATCCTTTCCATTGCTCTCACCTTTCTTTTCATACTTTGTTGAACGCTGCAGGGCTCCTGGCAGGAGCTCAGAGTTACTACTGATCGTAATCAATCTGTGCCTTATGTGCTGTGGTTTTACCACATAACATAAACATTTGCTTTACACAGAGATACCATTTCAAAAACACTGACTTTGTGTCGCTGACAAGGTCATCTCAGGTAGCCTAACTACAAACCTCAGACCTCATAGATAAACAGTGAGCACGGTCTCAAATCCAAAACTTTATGTGATCAATCAGCATCAGCATTTGGATGCCAACTGTGTCAGCCAGCACATGTTTGGGAACATTTTCCATGCAGCCAAAAAGTGGTGAACAGATGCCAACAATCTGAGACAACTTTCAACACTATCTAAGTCAGCTGTCGCAACCACAGTGCATTCCTGTGTGTTTCCATTTCAGTGAATGCCACATGGAAAAACAAAAAGATTGCGACCGCTTTGAGGAATAACGTTGCTAGAACCTTTGATAAGAGGTAGCCTAACTCAAGTTGCCTACCCATCAACATCTGTGCTAACGAACATGCTAACTGCCTATAGACGTTGTTGTGTTGGCAAAACAATGGCTTGTCTGTGAATGTACCACCATTTATCCATGTTTGACTTTGCATTGGGCCACTGATAAAGCATCTCTCTTGTCCTTTGTGGGGAGTATAATCATCATTGATTCCTGTGTTTGCTTATGCACTATTTCATTTGGCTGTATTGAATCTTGCCTTAAGCGTGAAACACATTTCCAAATGCAATAATCTAGACAACATTTGTTGATGAGAAATGCAAAGCAGTTCAGACTTTGCCTGAATATTGTTGAAATTTGTTGTGATTGTCATCTTACCAATTATGCAAATAGCGAGAGAGAATGTGTTTTTAATGCACTGATTGTTTTTGCGGTGTCCAGCCCAGCTCTTTGGAAGATGTCTGTTTGAGGATGACAAAAAAAGCTTTGTTGAGAGTAATGGGCAACACTCCATGCTCTGATAGCCCTGAGTGATAGACCAAACCAGCACAAGTCCTGCCCCTCACATATGATTGGCTAATGCAACAATTTGCAGCCCACTGTGTCTAGATGGGATAGGTACAGTTCTCAGTGAGAGGAGAGAAAAGGGTGGAAAGTTTCGATCCTCCTGCTGATTTTCATTGGGCTTAGAGAACAGGGTTAGAGGGTCAGAAACTCACGGAGAGTAGGAGAGACAAGCCACTTCTCTCAAAGTTCTGACCACTGCAGTGGAGTAACTGTGCAGAGCCCCAAACGTCAACACTGACTGACTTTAAAGGTGGCTCTTTCCTCTCTTGCCTGTTTATGGATGTAATCATGTGGCGGGTAAGTCAGAGGGTCATTCTTGATTTGGTCTGCATTTTATGTTACTGTGCCTCCATGTTCTGCTGCCAAAACATTGAGTCATCATATATTTCTGAGCCTCCAGGCAGCGCTCCGTGCAAGTTGTTTGGCCTTGTTGTGCTCACAGAATCCTTAACGTTTTCAGCTGTGGATAATACTTGAGGGATAAGATGACTAAGTGAGAGGGCCAAGGGGAGTTTTGTGATTTAAAAAAACGTCAGAGAGTGTAGGAGTAGTTTTCCAGTATAAAAGCAGCTACTCAGTGTACGCTTTGGGCTCTGACTGAAAGAGGATAATATAATTTGTTAGAGCAAACACTGTAGTGGACCTTGCAGTACTATTCCTGAATGTACAATTACAATAGGCGATCCTTTCCATGGCTTCATCATAAAAGTTTTTTTTTTACCTTTACTCAAACATCAGAGATCCATTGCAGCACTAAGGAAGATAAAACCAGCATAATCCAGCAGCAGAATACTATTTACTCCACTGATAAGATAAAAGATACAGCCATTTCTCCCTTGCAACATACATATATGCTCTGGCAATACTCCTGGACACAGTTTGTGACAGGCCTACTTACATAAAAGCATATATGTGTCTTGCTTACATGAAGGTAATGAAGAGTAAAACTGGGAAGGTTGCAGTTGGCTCTGTGGTTCCCCTTATTAATTAGTAACTTATCTTGTTCCTGTGAGGAGGAATGTTAGACATCTTCCCACCCGAGTGCACTGCCTTTGATCACTTCTAGATATTAAGCTGTCACCATGGCAACATAATGAGCAGGTCTTTATAAAGTTTTAGGGTAAGGTGAGATTAATTGGAAGACAGATTTGTGAATAATAATGGCTATTTTTTTTTTTTTATCACTGTTGTTGTTGTCATTTGTTTACTTGTAGAATTGGGAGGGATATCGAAAAAATATATAATTAGATTAAATTAAAGTCGCAACATTATTTGGATTATAGTTATTTTCTCAGTTAGGAAATGTCACAAATTAAAATGCATTTTTCATGGTGAGAAGGATCACCTCTTGGCATGGATAAAACATGTATGCTGCATTTTACGCATCAGCCACACGGTGTCGCTCTTTGAATGTTTCCTCACAAATAAAATCACTTTTTGTTGTGTGACGTTTACAACTTGCATATCCACACGAGGTACGGCAGATACACGGGCAAAAAACTGGCTTGTATACTGTATGTAGACTTTAACCAGATGTGTGCCCCTCCTCGGTAGTTTGGAGCGCAGTGAGACACTCCTTCTCTCCGGGCCTCCGAGCAGCAGGCTGCAGCCGCGTGCTTGGAAAGTGACTTTGTGTGCAGTTCCTGTGGTTGTGGAAACGACACAGTGTTTTCCCGATGATGCCACCTGCCAAGCCGCGGAGAGGAAATGAGAGTTTTGTGCAACTTCTGATGCTAACCACGATGACCTGTAGGCCCACAGCACAGACAGTAAGCAGACGGAGAACTGAAAGGCAATGACAAACAAAAGAAAGTTGAACTGACCTGTAGACCTCTATTTCCAGTCGTCAGACTGAGAGACGCTCATTAGCCACAGACATGATCTACATTACAGATTTTTAGCCCCATTTGTTCATCTGCAGCTTCATTATAAAACATCATGTTCACTGAAGGAGCTCCAGCCTCTGAACTGGACGTTGATTTGAGTCATGTCTTGCTTTCATTACAGTTTAATGTGTGTTAACACCAGTTTGCCAGATGAGTGCACAGCAGCAACTTCTGACACTGCCATTCTTTCCCATGTAATCCTGTCTGACAGATGACTTCTACATTCACTAGCCCAAATCTTTGGATTTGTAATTAACTTTCCCTCCATAATGATTTAAATAACAATAATAATGGATGTTGGTCAAGGCCAGGCTGCATGAGGCTAATCTCAGTAATGTGTGCAGCTGCAGATCAGGTAGATTTGTCAGTCTAATCAGCTGGCTTGTGCTGCTACAGCTGTAAATCACATTAGGCCTGAGTGCGCCGCTGCTGAGCTGGCTGCTTTAGGGAGCAGCAACAGGCCACACATTGGTCACAGCTACGCTGTGAAGACAGGATTACAGATAAATATGTTAGGTGTCTGCCCCAGGAAAGAAGACAAAGAGCAATCACACTCTTTCAGTCGCTGAATACATGGTTCAGAGCCATCATTAAGGGTGATAAAAGACCATAACCAAAAGGATTAGAAAGTGCTTGAGCAGGAAATTGTCTTCCTATCTGAGACATGTAATTGTTTCATCTCTAAATGACCCATTATTTCCTGATCAAATAAAACTCCAAATGTTAAGTTAGTCCTCAAGTTCATCAGTTGACAAAATGCCCCTCAGTAGAGCGTCTCACACCTGTCATATCTGCTGATACTCAGCATTTTGGAACATGATTCTGCTGTGAAACACATCAACTATTCCTCAAACTGTTCGGAAATATGGCTGTTCAAGTACTACATGCATATATTCTTGCTTTTGTCATATGGCGCTCTGATTTTGTACATGATTTTAATTATTATATACCACTATGTAGCTTTTGCCACTGTTTTTCTTATGGTTCCCCCTAAATGATCTCATGATACTACATTTTATCCCAGTTGGAGATAATACAGAGGAAACCTGGGGAATGCCAGTCACATTCCCATGTGCATCTCCCGAGCAATGTGGCTCACGCTCATCGCTTTGTTTGAACTTTAGCGCGTCTTTAATATTTACAGTGTGTAGCTGCCTTTCAGAGAGGATAGTCACTCTGGGGACTCCTTTGAATGACAGGAGGATTCAAATGGTGCACAGTGGGGGTGTGTCTGGAAGTAGACGCACATGGTAAGCAGATGGCACCTCGGAGATTCCCACGTGAGGGCCGACTGGGACAGACTAGGATGTAGCAGATGATGTTATGTAGTGTCTGTCTTTATTTCTCAGTGTTGTCTGTCTGAGTGGATGCCTAGTGTCCTCTCGGTTTTTGCTGTCAAGAGGTTGAAGGGGGTTTTGTAAGACAGGCCTATATGTTTTATTTTTATTTTTTTTTTAACTGTGGGGCTCAAGATGTGTTTTACACTCTGTAAGCCTCAGGAGGGACAGACAACAGACTGTGCTGTAATTCACTTCTTGTAGGTTGGATGCTGAGGCAATCGCAGACTTCTGTCCCACGTTACAGATGGATCCTGCTGCCTCTCAGGCTGCCTCTCATCTGTGATTGTGTCTTCAGCCTTTCACTTTGAATCCCCAGTGGCGTAGCCAAGAAAAGTTCCAATCCCCAGCATTGTCCTGCTAGATTCAGAGGGATGGCCACACAAGGAAACCTGAAACTGATCTTGACGCTTTGAATTTCTGAACGGGCAGGGCTGAGAGGACACTAACCTGCCTATGAGGACATTGGCTGGGGCTCTGCACAGTCCTGAGGCTCTCTCTCTCGCTCTCTCTCTCTCGCTCGCTCTCTCGCTCTCTCTCACTGTTGTCCGCTCTCTCTCTCTTCTTCCAGTGCTGGCCAGCGCTCCAGCTGTAGGTGGAGCTGGCTTTCCTGGAATTGTCGGGCAACTTTTCCTGTTGTGCTTGCTACCTCTTGCTCAACCTCTTGCTTAATGACAGCTCTGCTGCAGGATTACTGGGGCTGTGAAGACTCCTGCCATCTGGATGCCCCTCTCTACAGCATGCAGGGGTTTATGGCTGGTGCATTTGTTGTCATAAATATGTTTTCATGATTCAGGTCAGAAGTTTTCCCTCAGCAGAAATGTCTCGGCAGTGCAAAGTGGGGCGAAATCCATCGGTGGGTAAAGTAAACTGTGTATGAATGGGAGAGCTTTCAGGAGTGCGTAATTTACTTGGGGCTGTAACGCAGTTTGCAGTGGCTCTTTGCCACAGTGTTGTTTTACAAGCTTTTTTGTAACTTTGGGGTTTGTTATACCACAGGGGATGACATCAGAGGATAAGCGTCTTTGCATTGTGTTTGTCATACAAAGCTCTTCATTTTCGCATTGTATTTAGGACAGCCCGGTTGAGTTGACAACTTAACCTGTTTGACGAGAGTTGCGCAAGTGCGGGAGCCGCTATGTTGTAGCTGATAGCTTTGCTAAAGTGATGTGATGTTGGCTTGTGTCTCAGAGTGAAATCTTGCCAAAGAACTGACATGTTGGACGAGTTGCTCAGAAGTTTCATGTGTCACAGTTTCATTTCAGGCTACTTGTATACGCATGATTTAGTTAAGAATCATTCACCACAAACATACAGTAGTTTACAGCACTGTAAATTAATCAGAAATCTTAAAGAGAATATGTTCATGAATGATAAAATACCAACACTGAAATGATGTTTAACATATTTTTGTTTAAGACTGAGGGGTTTGAATAGTGAAGAGGTTGTCTTTGATCCTCTATAATAACTTCTAGACACTTTGTGTTTCAAGAACAAAATAGCAGAGACACAAAGGCCCACAGATGCATCACAGTCACTGGAGACAAGTGCAACAATCGCCTCTTGTTTTGTACTGTACAGTGGGATAGCTGAGTGTCTGTGAAGATTTGAATAGAATGGAAAGAACAAACCCAGGTCTGTAGCTCAGAGGTAATTGCTGTATCCTCACAACTTCAAAAGGCTACTTGTGTCCGACTGTCCTGATAATGAGCTTTTGCCTTCTTCACACATAATGAGTGGAGGTAGAGAGTTCACATAGAGAGACGCTGTGAGCACAGTGTGTCCACTCGCAGCTGGGGTGTCTGACTGGCCGGGAACAAAGGCTTAGTGTCTGTGATAGTGTGGAGCCCCAGCCATCAGCAAGCAGGCCAATAGACTTCTGCTTGGCTGAGCTGTCAGTCCTCACTGGCCTGCTGGCCTGCGGACTACAGTATAGAGAGGAACACATGGGGACAGGCTAGACTATTCCTGTGCCAAATTAAAATGAGCTGCTGCTGCATTCTCGAAGTTGTAAGTTCAGCCAAATCGACTTATACACACACGTATGATATATGCATTATATGCAAACACGTGTTTTTTTGCTTGAGCCTTCTCCTGCCTGCTCGTTTTATTTTTCCAATTTGCTTCATTTCCATAATCAGATATGTGTAACAAGTATTTACATAACATTTGTATTCATATTTCACTTTCGGTTTGCAATGGAAATCAAATGACTCAAGATGGAGATGAATAATTTTGTTTTTATTTTCATAAGCACTTGATAATACAGACAGAATATGCATGATGTCTGTTTTTATTCACATTTTTTTTCAAAGAAGCTTCATGTCTAAACCTGGACATTAGGGCTGCAATAACAATCATTTTCATCAAAGATTAATCAGCTGATCTGATTCATATAGCTTGTTTTGGTCGACCAACAGTCCAGAATCCAAAGATATTCAATTTACTGCCACTTCAGGCAAATAAAAGCTGAAACCAAGTAGTGTTTAGTATATTTGCTTTAAAAGTATTTTAAGGTTATATTAGTTGCTGATTCCTTTTCTGTAATCGGATAATCATTTCAGCTCTACTGTACATGATGCCAAGCGACGTATTTACTTTTAACCATTTTCTGACTAATTTCTCTTGTCATCTTTATAGATAGCTGTTCAGCTTCCCTGGATTTCGCACACAGCCCCTCTTTGTTTTGCCTGAAGATGGAAACACTGGAGTCGGAGCTGACCTGCCCAATCTGCCTGGAGCTCTTTGAGGACCCACTGCTCTTGCCCTGTGCTCACAGCCTTTGTTTCAACTGTGCCCATCGCATCCTGGTCTCCCACTGCACCCCCAGCGAGCCAATTCAGTCCATCAGTGCCTTTCAGTGCCCGACCTGTCGCTATGTCATCACCCTTAACCAGAGGGGCCTAGAGGGACTTAAACGCAACGTTACATTACAGAACATCATTGACCGCTACCAGAAAGCTTCTCTGAGTGGACCTAACTCTCCTAACGAGACCCGGCGTGAGCGAGCCGCCCCCGACAGCAAAGCCATGACATCTCCTGGTGACCGGGTGCAATGTCAGTTCTGCGAGCAGGACCCTCCGCAGGATGCTGTGAAGACCTGCGTCACCTGTGAGGTGTCATACTGCGACGAATGTCTTAAGGCCACCCACCCCAACAAGAAGCCCTTCACGGGCCACCGTCTAATCGAGCCCTTGCTGGACTCCCATCTGCGAGGGCTAATGTGTCTGGAGCACGAGGATGAGAAGGTCAACATGTACTGTGTGACAGATGAACAGTTGATCTGTGCATTGTGTAAGCTGGTTGGCCGACACCGAGACCACCAAGTGGCAGCCCTCAGTGACAGATATGACAAACTCAAGGTAAGAAGTGATCTGTAGTTTGAGGAATGCTCCTATAGTTGCTCAATAACATTTGTTCCACTCCTCTTTTCAGCTTATACGGTATCACAGCATGACAGGCGCACAGCTGTCAGTAAGTTGTGTTGCATTTCCATTTTATAAAAGATATAAGAGCTGCTGGATTTTAGTGATGTAGAAATGAGTGCAGTAAACCACAGATCAAAAGCAAATTATGAAATGTTTTGATGTTTTTTCGGTTAGAACTGTAATTGTTAACAACATATATTTTTATTATGCTTTACACTGTGGAGCTGTGATACTGAATCTGATTCATAAGAAACAAAAACTCGATGGAGTTAAAAAAAATTATGCAGTATTGAAACACACAATGTGATCTCCCTTGCAAGTGCAAATAACTCGATACTGAATAATGTTAAGGCAAATTAGATGCATCCCCGTTAAACATAAATAAAATGTGAAGCAGGCCTTATCTTTAAGCAAATCTACAGCAGCATATGAAATAAATCACCACAAAATGGCTTCCCTACTAGTGTTCGTGTCTGGTAATATTCTATATTTTTCTTATTGTCAAAAAAATAAATCCCATGAAAAGACCAAAACCAACAGTTAATCTAACAAATCTGTGTAGCCAAAGCCTGATATAGCTTATTCCTCTGTGTTCCATAGACCTCCATTGTTGTCCAAACCCACATAACTGAGTCACGCCATCGCACTGGGTGACATGTTCCTTCATTACAATGAAAATGGAGAGTTTAGTTTATTTTGAGTCAATCCCACATAAACCTTGCTTCTACCATAAATACTCATTAGCATACCAAACCCGTGACTGAAAATAGTCCCCAACAAATGCACGATTTACTCCTGCTTGAGTTACATTTGCCCACACTACAGTGCCCAGCTGTTTTAACAGAGTATTTTTCCTTTTTTTTTTTTCAAAAAAGAAAGTATATATTCATGACTTCATGTATGTCTTCAGTAGAAATTAATGGGCTTCGCTTTTGGTCTTTTCAAAAGATCATGTTGACCATAATAGAAATACAGAATATCGCCAGCCTTCTCCTTTGAGACCAACTTTATCATAAGAAACGCCGGCGCATTAGATATATACTGTATGAATAGAACACACAGTAAAGTGAGTTGGAAACTCTCTCTCACTTAGCCAGGCTTAAATGTAATGACACCCAATGCAAGAGACTGCTTTCACAGTTTTAGGTTAAGTGGAGCTGTTCACTTTCAGCAGATGGGCTGACATCAATAAGACATGAGAAGATGCTGTTTGCTGGAGCATAAAAAAGGTGGCTCTGCATTCCTTCCATTATAGACTTGAATGAGCCTCTCGTATAAGAGATTTTGACTTATTAGGTTAGTGTTTTGCCAACACAGTTGCTCTCTACTGTGGCTCCAGCAGTCTCATGGGATCATTTTTATAGCCACTACAAGGCAATCATGCGGTGGAGCTTTATTTTGAAGCCTTTAAGATGTAATAGTGGTTTTAGCTGTACACAAACAAAGCAAGGTCGTTCCTTTTAAATCATTAAAATATCTGCTGTTTTTAATTTGGGAGTAAGTCTTGAACTCGGCTGGATTTGAGCTTTTTTCAGTTCGCTTTAAGTTCATCTTAAAGTCTATCCAGAGAACCTGCATGGCACAGACTGCATGAAATAAAAAACGAGGGTCCTCCTTTTGTTCACAAACATTCACAGCATGACTCACAAAAAGGAAGGTTTACTGTATCACAAAGTAACACTCCGAAACTCTTTTGTGCCTGTTCCTCTGTTTCACAATGCTTGGCCACGGTGGGACTGGGATGCAAACAATCTTTTGCAACATTTTGGCGAGATAGTTCAGTGGACCAGTCTTAACATGTCTCCTTTGTCTGATCATGCTGTCATTGTGCAGAAATCTTCTGGCCGCTTTCTCTGTGTGGGGCGTGATCATTCACACCAGGAGGCAGACCAGGTGATCAGCATCATTTCTTTAATTACACACTCAGGGACAGACTTATGTTATGGAACAACCTCAACCTGAATGCCACTTTCTAAGGGCTCTACTTCACTCAGTTATCCTTTTTGAAAACCAACGCAAAGAGTGAAATGAGAGTGAAATACATTCGGCACATAATACATCTGGTCAGTGATAACGTAGTCTTGGTGGTTATTAAGGTGACAGTTACAGTACTGTGCTTTGTGTTGCCATTATTCGATGTATTAGTGAATGTAAAGTCTCTTTTTAATAAAGCACATTCTCCCAGTGGTAAAAGAGAGAAGAGCATTGGACAGTTTGTGATGAGTAGAGTCCTTTATCCTTTATCTTCTGATAGACTTACACAAGCTGTGATCTGTTTCCTCTGCTGTATAATATCCTCGGCTGCTTGACGCAATTCTTTACAGTGGGATGTATTCTACTAATCCATGCTTTGATTATGTTTTTGTGTCTCTTTGACAACACATCACAGTACAGTTAGCTGCATTGTTAGAAGCCTCGAGTGACAGAGGAAACAGCAGTTCCCATCTTAGAGAGAAATTGTTTTGTTTTTTTTCTCATTGCGCAGGGCAGGACCCAGGTGGCACGCAGCTGAGCTTGTTCATAGTTGTTGGTTTTTCCAAACACATGTTTACAGCCACACTGCCTCACATCTCTCTCAAACTCTCTCACAAAGGGAAACTGTGGCATTGTAAAAATGTGAGTTTGTGTGTCTGTGTGTGCCTGCACGTATAATGCAATAATTACTTCAGTCTGGTTTTGGCATTATATGACATGACCCTGGTCTGGCATTATATCTGTTATTATCCATCCATCATCCATTATTAATATTATGTAAATTTAGTCCTATTTATAATCAGAGGAGTGGCCGTAGCATATCCCAACATGCACTGGGTGAAAGGGAAGAATCTTTTTGCCCATTGCGTGTTAAGGAAAAAAGAAAGAAAAAAACCCAGGTTGCTAGTCTGTTGCAAGGCTTATATATATAAACAGATGAAACATCCGCATTCACAGGCAATTTTAAGTTTGAACAGAATTCGAGTCGGAACAGAAAAACTGTGGGAAGAAACACAGAAAGCACCAGGATTGAAATTCAAACCAGGGCCTTCCTATAGTGACACACAGTGCTGACATCTCTAATATCAGTTATAGTGATATTATTTCAATGTCAAATAAAAATAACCATCAATAATCTTAAAAAAAGAATGTGTTGCATCACTAGTCTTATTTAGTGACACCTCAAAACACCCCAAACTTTCATAGCAGTTAATTTCACATACGCTATCCTTTCATATGACTTTGTATTATAATTATCCCATGATTAATGCTCCTGAAACACTCCTGCAGAGTGCACTGGTATTCAGAGGCACCTGGGCTACGGCACATCATGTTCCTTTGTCCTGCAGGATCAGCATATCAGATTACACTTCAGGACCTTCCTGACATATAAAGGCTCCTCTTTATCTGTTAGAATTTCATTCTAAAGTGACATTTTATGAAAACTTAGTCCCTCTTTAGCTTAAGATGACTTGTCTAAACAAAGGCCATTTTTGTTGCAAGGTAGATTATGTTAAAGAAAAAAATATAATTGCAATATATATTTCACTAACAGATGGTATGAAACACATTATATGGGTGGTTATTTAGACACAGTCTGTAATTCGATTATAATCAAAAGGTGAAGGAACACCACTTAGATTTAAAACAAGCTTGGGACCTGTGTTTCCCTTCCTCTGATTAACAAGTGTTTTTATACACAGCCTAATGATTATTAGTCTTTCGCAGCTCAATAAGTAGAATATACATTAACAATATTTGTACAAAACACTTATATTTAAAATTATAATCAGAAGAAAAACCCAACTCTAACCCCTTCAATGCTTGTTATGTATGTGGTTAAAAAACCGATTGGGCCTTTAATGCACAGCTTTCATAGTGTATAGTTAATGGATACTGCACTGTAGTGCACTAGAACAGGACTTCTGTTCTGTCCACACTGTGATGTGTGTTTGTGAAATTCAATGAAAGCTTACACCGCCAACAAAGTTAAAATTGCAGTTGTGTCTCAGGACCCGTGGTGCTCACAGGATAAAGCGACAATCTTTTACAATGGATAAAGTTTCTAATGTTGACACAGGATAAAACTCAAAGTCCTGACAGGTCACTGTCAGGACTTTGAGAGGAAGGAAGAGAGACTGGCCAAAGCAAAGGTGCGGGACCAGAAGCACTCACATTCAAAAGGAAGCTGCTATTCTTTCCTCTCATCAGCCTTAAATGATTTTAGGAAAGAGACTTCCATTAGAGAGAGCTGTCCAAACACACGAGGAGTATTAATGTTGCAGGAGAAGCCATACTTTGGGCGCATGGAGAAATCCACTGCAACAGAATGAGAGAGGTGAACACGCTTTGTCTCTCACGCTCTCTGTATTTAACATTCGTCTCTCCCTCTCTCTGTACGGCCTTTATTTCTGTGATACTTGTCTTAATCAACAAGCAACAACAAACACACTGGAGCCTTTTACGCTCATACACTTGTCCATATTCAAAATCAGTTCGATCACTGTTGTGTTTCATGTGTCCACTCTGAAAGTTTTGAACCCACCTCACCTTTACCTGCAGCTCAGCGTCTGAGATGGCTTTCATCGCCTTCTCTTCCATATGAATAAATAATATTTGTGAGAGCAGTAAAATAAGACCTCTGCTATTTCAGTAGACAGTGACGCACACACCTCATAAAATCACAATGCGAAACATCTAAGCTGAAAAAGGTCGCCCAAGTTTTGGACCTTTGCAGGCCTCTCTTACCTGTTTGTTCTGTTCTTTGACTATTTGCTATTTCCGTTTTGATGAAAGGAAAATCATGAACGATGTTAAAAATTACATTAGCTAAACTAAAAATTGCACTATTACATAATTTTACAGTATTTGTGAGATTTTTTTTTAAAGAAAAAGTTTTTATAATGTTTGCGCTTTCAACATATGAAGATGAAGTGAATAAATAATCCATCTCGGACATTAATTCTTTAAAAATCACAAATCAATTCACATATATTATTAAAGACTTTTAATCATAGATTAAAAATTCAGATCTGATTCAGATGAAAAAACTAGGCTTCTTAAGGCATCATAAAATATTAATAATCTAGACCTCATTTTTCTGTTGTCAATCCATTTTGGAGTTAGAATATCCTACACCTCTGTTTTCAGTTTTATTTTAATTTAAAATCATTGCTAGCACACTGTAACGCCATCATGCGGTAACCTTTTATTTTAAAAATAATAATACTTACACTGCACCACCATAGTACGCAGTCATCATGCTGCCCAATTACAGTGAGAGATTAAGTTTGAAACATAAGCCTTTGATCTGAGTCAGTGATTAACACAGGCAGGGTTTAGTTGTCCAAATCACTGGCAGATGCTCTGCTAAGCTCCATGGCCTCAGCAGGCAGTATGATGGGATCTTTGGCACATGGGGAGGACTGGGGGGGGGGGGGGGGGGGGCTGGGGGCTCTACACAAATGTGGCCAGTCATATCCAGTGGCAGCCTTGTGTGTCCTCTCCTGTGCTCGTTACAGATATGGTCCTTATGTTCCCATTCACCTAACTCTCCTCCAAGATTTATTCAGCTGTTTACAGTTTGATGTTTGGGGGAGGTGGGGGTGTGTGTGTGTGTGTATATGTGTGTGTGTTTGTGTGTGTGTGTGTGTGCGGAGTGACAGGAGAGCAGTGTGTAATGAAATATTCCTTTTCAATTTTGTTTTGCAGCAAGCCTTGGATTCCAACCTCAGCAGTCTCATCAAGAGGACCAGTGAGTTGGAAAGTCTGATGGGCAAACTTATCCAAACCTGCCAACACGTGGAGGTGAGTTTGTTTATCTGTTCCCTTTCAGGTGTGTGTGTGTGTGTGTGTGTGTGTGTGTTTGTGTGTGTGTGTGTGTGTGTGTGTGTGTGTGTGTGTGTGTGGGGGGAAGGGGGGGGGGCTCTTAGCCTCTGTGGCATTTCATGGGCAACAACTCATTAAATTATTAACACCATGATGAATCACTGTATCTCAGAGTGGCTTTTCATCATGTCAACAAGATTAAGTGTTCATTAGTCTATAGATCAAAACATTTCTGTAGTATTCATGCATTTTGCTGCAAATTCTGTATTTTGACATGAAGTGTGGGCCAAATATTTATGCATTTAAAAGAAAAAAAAGAACATATAAGATAAATACTATGTGAATCCTTGAAAGGCATATCAAATAAAGATCGGTCATGATATATTGTTATATTTACACTCCTACACCTTGTATCCTCAAACTGTTACTCAAAGGCATGTAAATATTTTTACCTCACCGCGCATTAGTTACTGACCTGGCTCAACACAGGTCATTAAATGTGCTAATTTCGCTAAAACATCTCATTACATGTATGCTACAATGTCTGTGATAACGCATGTGTTTGGGATTAAAAAAAAGACCGAATGAACTGAGTCAGCTGATTGCTGAAAGAATGATGATGAATTAAACTCCAATGTGTTTTTCCTGCCACATCAGGTTTGCATAAAATTGATTGTGCTGTTAGTAACACATGCTAGAATGATTCCAAACTTCAATTTGTGCAGTGCAACATTTAGTCAAAGGGAATTAATTAGAGTTCCAGTATTGACTGTCTCTTATCTACACTTACTGTGTGTCATGTCTAGGTAAATGCATCACGACAGGAAAACAAGCTGCTTGAGGAGTGTGAGGTGCTGATTAATATCATACAGCAGCGACGACAAATCATCGCCACCAAGATAAAGGAGGGGAAGGTACTGTTTATCACCTTTTGTGTGTTGATAACCTTTGTTTGTTTATCACCTTGCATGTCCTGATAATTACCTCCCCAAACAGCTGACAAGCTAGCTCACAGCTCAGCACTTGAGCAAGCTGTTCTCGCATGACTTCAGCAGTAACATATTATTGTTGTTGAGTTAAACCCTGTATCTACAAACTGTTACTCTTCAAAGCAAGGGCGTGTAACTTCAATCAATAGCACATCTATATTCTTACAAATAAGCAGCTCAATTTATAGGCAAGGAAACACAAGCTTGTGCCATTCAATACACACAGAGGCTTTGATGCCACAGTCTCTACTTGTGCAAGGTCTTTGTATTTTAGCATATCACAGATTAGGCCCAGTTTGTTCCTTTCATGTATTAGCATTACATTAGTGTCAAGGAGCTATGCATCCAATTTTCCAGCAAATGGAAACCCAAAGGGTCCTTGAACAGCACGTACTGCTGCTCTTAAGGTATTTCCAGAATCCTCAAAGACTAAATGTTCTGCTGCATTATGATGAATATATATATTCAACCAGTTTGTCAAGTTGCAACTCTCTTTTCTTAATCAAAACAAAGATGATTTCCAGAAATAATACACACTCTTGTTCAATTTGTATAACATGGAACAAAATTTTCAAAAACAATGTGTTGACTCTTATGTTGGCATATATTTATTATTATTTTCTTTGTTATATACTGTGATAAAAAGATAACAACAACAACAAAGCAACAACATAGTATGTTAATTCCAGCTGCCCATAATAGGAAATACAGGGGCGACTTGGTAAAATGGGTTAAACGCCTTTTTTTTTATTGTGGTACATGAGAAGCACAAACAAAATCCAATCACACATTTTGCATTTTAATTATTTTATTGCAAAAGTAAAACTCAACTCAGCCTAACTTACAGTATTTAAACAAGAAGTAAAAACAGCATACCTGTCAGGAGACATATTGTTTCCTTTTGTTGAACTGGAAAATGAGGAAATGCTTATTGTTTACTGCATTCCAATTTCAAATGTACACCTATGTTGTTCAATCTATAATTAATAGTAAAACATCCTGTGACAGCATGACATGCTTTCTGGTTATTTTTTGTACCTTCGTAGCCCATTGTAACATACGTGGCATGAGAAAATGTACAATGCATTATTGGATCATAAAAAGGTTTTTTTTTTTTTTTACTCTAAAGCTCAGGCAGCTGGCTGGTGGTCCTCACATCTGTTTGAGACATTCTTTTATTTGGTCTTATACATACAGTACATGTTGGCTGCTTGCACGGAAATACTCACCAGACTGCAGAGGTTATTGCTTTGTTTTGTCCTGTGCCTTGTATCAGTCTGGAGCACATCTGGCACAGTGTCCATACATTTAATGCGAATGAGCAATGCCTCTTGAATTGTTTCAGCCCCCCCCGTTGCCATTAGAGAGGCGGTGGCATGCTGTGCCGCGTTCAGTGTCAAAGTTAAGATCAGCCCTGCTTCCTGCGATGACCGTCTCTGGAGGAGGACTCTTTCCTTCCTCACCCCGTGCCTCATGTCAACTTGTGAGGTTGCTCTCAGCCAGTGAGCCACAGTGGGGGGATGGGAGGGTCTGGTTACTGTGACAGTGTTATGAGGGATGTTTCATAAACACACCTCTCGTGCCCGTGTAGCTTTTAGAACATTGTTACACAACTGAAAAATCTAATTGTCCAAGGTGTAAATCTGATTTCTTCCCCAGAAGGATTTTCCAATTTGCCAGGTAAAATCAAATCTACCATCTGGCGGATCGGTGCCTCAGGCAGAAGGTCATACATTGGTTGGTTTATTTACCAAGCTTTTCATCTATCAACGTGTCCTATTTTCTGCCCAGTCTGTGCGCCTGAGAAAGCTAGCCCAGCAGATAGCCAGCTGCAAACAGTGCATCGAGAGGTCCTCCTCCCTCATCTCTCAAGCCGACCAAACCCTGAAGGAGACAGACCACGCTCGCTTCCTTCAGACGGCTAAAAGTATCTGTGAGAGGTGAGGAAACAGCTACAGTCAGAAGATATACAGCACACAGTGTATACAAGTGTCATAAATGTCTTGTGTGTACATCTTTATTACAGAGTATCAATGGCAACGGCATCCTCCCAAATCCTGTTACCAGAAATTAATCTGAATGACACTTTTGATAGTTTTGCTTTGGACTTCACGAGGGAGAAGAAAATGCTAGAAACCCTGGATTACCTCACGGGTGAGTGATGGTGGGGAGTTAAGCACACAATATTGTATGGTTTGGCAGGAAACCTATCTGTGAATTAATATAATCTATCTATCCTCCTCTCTTCACCTTATCTTTTGATTATGGATTCATACAGTTATAAGGTTTTGGCATGGATAGTAACAGGGAGTTTATATTTCAACTATAACTGTGCTTGATGGCAAGTGACAAAAAACTAAAAAGCTCAAAATAAGAGAGTGCAATTAAGATTTATTTTCTGCTGAATGAAACAGGTTTGATTGTTTATGCTTAGTGCCTGTTGTGCAGCGTGAAGTTAACTCTGCATGGGGGCTGCAGCTGTAATAGCTAGAGGAACTGCTACCGAGCTTAATTACACTTGTCAGGATTAAAAACACAAATGGAATGGTGCTGTTTACCACAACTGGTGTTTTTTTTTATGTTGTGGTGGATAGAATACCATCCACAGAGCTTTCATTAATGTCTTCAAACGTTTGCCTTTTGTTTTTCCGATTGCAGCACCAAATCCACCAGTAATCCGTGAGGAATTGTGCACAGCTTCATATGACACGATCACAGTCCACTGGACATCAGATGATGAATTCTCTGTCGTATCATATGAACTTCAGTATGCCATCTTCACCAGCCAATCCAATGTTGTCAGTAAGTCTGCATGCAGCTCTCTGGTGGGAGTGCAGTATAATGTTTGTGTTGGAAAACATGGAAATGATGGGAGGTATTTGAAAAGGATTTCAATAAATTGTTTGCAGGCTATGTTACAATATCCAAACATAACATTGTATTGAAGCAGCAGGAGAGTAGAGCTCTGCATATTTTTTTTTTTTTTTTTTTGAGTGTCTGTACGGAAAAAAAAATAGCAGCTCAGTCAGACTACATTTACATCCAGATGCGCATCATAAGAAGCTCAACATTATCTCGGGGTTGAAATGAGCAGCAGGCTGTTTGAATTGATTGCTCTAACAAGGTCACAACATGCTTGATCAAGCAATTTATTCTCATCTGCCTCAGTGTTCAAGCACGCATGGATGAGTGGTAATGTGACTATATTTGATGAGTCAAAATAGGAGCTGTAGATCGAAACGCTGCTAACAATTACGCTGTATTGTCTTAATTTCAAACATTGATAGAGGCACTAACTTAGGAGTTCTGTTGATAACTTGGTTTGTTCTTTGTCAGTGACTCTCTCTCTCTCTGTCTGGGCTGCAGGTTTATGTAACTCTGCTGATAGCTGGATGATCGTACCAAACATCAAGCAAAATCACTACACAGTGCACGGACTCCAGTGTGGCACAAAGTACATCTTCATAGTGAAGGCCATAAATCAGGCTGGAAACCGCAGCAGTGAACCAGGGAAACTCAAGACAAACAGTACGTCAAGTTCAACTATACAAAATGTACTCTCATGTATAATTGATTATCAAAGAGTTTAAAATTACTGGACTGTTTTATTTTATTTCTTTTAAGGTCAGCCGTTCAAGTTGGACCCAAAGTCCGCTCATAGGAAGTTGAGGGTGTCTCATGACAACCTGACAGTGGAGAGGGATGAGACATCATCCAAGAAGAGCCACAGTCAGGACCGCTTCTCCAGCCACAGCAGCTACGGTGTCACAGGAAACGTCTACATCGACAGCGGCCGCCACTACTGGGAGGCTCTGATAGGAGGAAGCACATGGTAAAAAACAGTTATGGATCTCAGGATGGCAGTGCGGGTCTGATGAGTTGATTGGTTGGTCCACCATGTTGGGACTTAAATATATCCTCAACTATTGGCTAGATTCCAGTGAGATTTGGTACAGATGTTCATGTTCTCCACAGAATGAATTGTAATAACTTTGGTGATCCCCTGACTTTTCACCATCATCAGGTCAAAACAAAGCATCACTGTGCCTGAGTACAGCCTCACAGGCATGGCTGTAGACGTTTAGTTGTATTTATTTCATCATTGATAATGTGTCAGATTTAAAATGTTAGACATGTAGTAGTGATTTATGAAATCTTCCTTTCTACTTTTCTTTGGAAATGCAGGTTTGCAGTGGGCATTGCGTACAAGTCGGCGCCAAAACATGAGTGGATCGGCAAAAACTCGGCCTCGTGGGTACTGTCTCGCTGCAACAACTCGTGGGTGGTGCGTCACAACAGCAAGGAGATGCCTATTGAGCCTTCACCCCACCTGCGGCGTCTCGGCATATTGTTGGACTACGACTCTGGATCTCTGTCTTTCTACGATGCTGTCGGCTCTCAGCACTTGTATACCTTTGACATCGCCTTTGCTCAGCCAGTTTGCCCCGTGTTCAATGTGTGGAACAGGTGTTTAACAATCCTCACGGGACTGCCCATCCCAGACCACTTAGAGGGGACCGATTACAACAACTGACAAAACCTGTCCTGCTGGATTTTCTTTTGTGTACCCCAAAAAAAAAAGAAAAAAAAAAGACCAGACTGAATTAATGGCCCTGGTTGTACATTCCTATTCAAGCCTATGTTGAAATTATAATTGGAATTATTTAAGAAATTATTTACAAGCATCTGTAAATGTATTTCTTTGCTTTGCACATTTATGTACATTACTCAGCTAGATGGTTTTAAAGGGTTTGCTTACAATTTTAAATTCATAGAGCTATTTTCAAATAGGCTCTAGATATTTCTAAGTTCATATTACATGCTTTTACATTCCTGTGTTGTTAAGGGTAATGATAAATCTTTAAGTGACAAGCCAACTCTTTGACTCTGTTTTTGAAAGGCTGTATTGTAAGGTGTAATGTTTCTGAAAGTTTTGTTTTTAATTCATAGCACTTTGAGAAGACAAAGTTGTCACTATAAAATGTATTTCTAAGCCACTTGCACCATAACACAAATGTTTGCTTGTCATTCTTTTGTAAGGAAAAGGCACTTGAATAGATCAGATAACAGTAGTTAAGAAGTTTCACTTAGAAATTTTAATTTGAAATCAGTCAAGTCATTTATTAACTGCAAATGCTCTACTACAGTTAAGCGTTGAGAAATCATTCATTTTCTCATTGTAGCCGTTTCAAAAGAGCTCATCTTCGCAACTTCTCGTTTAATTTCTCTCTGACAAGATATAATAAAAGTGACTTCATTTGATCAGCTGTGTGACTTCCTGTCCTCCTCGTTTTAAGACTCGCTGCATGCTAAAAATGGGCCCCAGTAAGATGATAATTCATTACACTGTACACTTGTTTACACTCATTTATACTTGCTTTCTCATTAAAAGCTTGAACAAGCTCTCACAGCGCCGTAGTGAAAAGAAAACACCACCACCATGGAGAAAAGTGTCAGTCTTGCTTTACGGGACTCACTCTGACCCACACTCTGTGCCAAAATACAACTTCTGACAAGATCTGCTCTGACATCTCTTTTTGTACTGGAGTAACGTGGCTTGAATTCTGCAGCGTCTCCTTTCAGCTAAAGGAGACGAGCAAAAAAAGGAAAAAGGAAAAAAAAGAAATCCTGAACTCTGTGTGACCTCCCCGTGAGACACCCTGAAGACAGAGCTGTAATATGTGAACACCACCACCTCCATGCAATTTTGTTAGATTCTGAGATGTGTATTTTTTTGTGTATAAAAAAACACTGGAAGATTAATTCCTACACTGTAAAAAGAATAAAAAGATAATACATGAAAGCATTAAAATTAAGACATTTTCTATTATATTGAGCTAATACAAAATGTTATGTGTCATAATGAAGAGATTAGGTGCATCAGTCAATATATAATTAATTTGATAAAGATGTCTGAAGATCACAAAAAACAAATTACATTTTTTGTATCATTTTATCACATATAGAGCAATGGTTGAGAAAAGGTGTGAAATATGTTTTTATTAAAGACAATGGGTCATTGGTTATGAAGCGTTTCCAATAATTTCATAATTGATGGTATAATGAAACAAAAAAAGAGACAAAATATATTTTGTCCATTGTTTTTGCTTTTCCATTATGAGACACATCCGAGCACTGCTTTATCTTCTCCATGACTTAACAAAGACCGACATAGTGGATTTGGCAGAAACTAAAATGAACACTCTGTAAATATGTTGGGGGGGGGGGAGAAAAATTGCAGTGCTTACAATGAGTCTGATCAAATGCTTTACACTGAGTGAGTATTTGGAGAAAAGAAACCAATTTGCCAACATAATGAAAAAGAACTGAAAATCTCAATTTGGCATATTAAAATTGCACCCCAGGGCTCCACCTGCTGGATTTGTATTTTATGTGACAGATTAATTTGCTGCTAGGAGCCACAGTCAGTCCCACCCAGAAATCCCATCTATCACATTAGACTATTTGTCTTGTGGTGTTAGCATTATAATGATACTATTATGGGCTTCAGTTGTCATCCAGGTGGTATCTAAGGTGAATTTACAGTAGTTTAAGTTCAGTTGTTTAAATTCAGAAAAAAATATCATTGTGAATCGACTGATTTGATTTGATTCTGTTATAACCAACATACATGGAACACACTTGTGCAAATACTCACATCTTCTTATAACAGTTCAAGATTAAACTCACCAATAGTTTGCAAAAAACAAAGATTAAAAGAGACTGGGTATTAGAAACATGTTTTTTTTTTCTTCCTCTTCTATTAATAATCTCACAACCATTCAAATTTATCATGTGACCCTCTGGAGGGGCCTGATGCCTGAAACCACTCAACTAACCTACACAGCAGTGTACAAACTAGTTAAAAGTAGCTCCACCTGGAATAGCCTCAACAGTAAAATGCTGCTTATGCACTGTTTATCAATAATAGGAATTCTATGTAATAGATAATAATATATCACCCACAGGAGCCATATTTTTTTGACATGTAACGAGTACTTTTACTTTTGATACTTTAAGTAAGCTACATTTTACTTATATGTGATAGCACTTAAGGATTTTGAATGCACCATTATTTATTTTTACATTAACACATTGATGCTTTTTGCTTGAGGGAATTACACCTGAATACTTTTTCCACCTCTGTATAGAATATTTGTTATTTCAGTTTTTTTTTCTTTTAACTATTCTGCAGTAAATTCGACTGTTTTTTGAGGTGTGGTGTGAAACTGTGTCAGGATCATAGACAGGATCAGCCTCTTCACCAAGCCACGCCCCCGATCCCGGGACAGGAAGTACCTGCGCGTTGCTGCTGACGTTGCTGCTGTCCAAAGCAACGATGGCGTCCACAGATCAGTCCCTCCTGGACTTAACGGATAAAGACACCCGGGAGAAACTGTCGTTATGGGATCGCCGTACCGATGCCATGGCTCCCCTCACGGAGAAGCAAATGGACTCTGTCCTGGAGATCCGAGCCGCAGCCGAAACGCTCTCTGTCCCCTCAGAGGTGAGATGTGACTCCGAAAACAGCTAGCTAGCTAACAGGGTTGCTAATTTACTTTCCAAGCGTAATTGAGGTGAAATAAACCCCGAAACAGCCTCTGTGCGAACTTAATTCACCCCTCTGTCATGTTAACAGGATATCAAAGTTAACATGAAGCGGAATAATAACTTGTAAGCTAATCAGTGGGCTTGCATTAGCACTCCGCCACGTCAAGCTATCCAGCTAGCTTCATGCGCAGGCTAGGTGAGTCTGTTCAGAAACAAGGGGCTCTGTTTTGTTTTGCAGCTTCCCATTGAGGACTTGTGCAGCCTTTCGTCCCGGTCCTTGCAGTCCCCGTTTACAGCGACGGTGCCCGCCTCAACAGAGGACGTCCTGCTCAAGGGTTTCCAGATGCTTGATATGGAGAATGATAGGATAGAAACTGCACAGCAGGTGACTTGTCTTTGTCAACAATAAACAGTGCTGTAGCCAGTCAGACTGTCTGTACCATAACAAGATGCATGGTTGTAATGTAATGCCGATTTGTGTTGCAGTTTTTTTCCTGGTTTGCCAAGTTACACTCAAACATGGACCAGGATGAGAGCTCAAAATACAGGTACTTCCATTTTAAAGTGCTTCATCCTAGATGGTGGTGTCATACTGTTTGTAATAGAGTGTTGCTTCTTGAACTTCTAGTTAGGCAAGGCAGAGCCAACACACCCATAGACTGTAAAAACACACATCCACTCCACACATCATATATAAACTAACCTGGTTTTAGACGTCTGAAGGGCTGCCCCTATCTCAGATTTACAGACACAAATATGCACGGACAAGTAACCAATCACATGCCTGAGACAATAGGAATGTTTGAAGTTTGTGTTTGGATGTTGACACAGTTTGGACAGATCTCAGCCCATCTTGCAAAGTGTCTCACAGAGTAATACCAAGTGTAAGGCAGAAATATGTTGCTGCGCTGCTCTATATGGGCTAAACTCTCCTTGAATTCACCCCAGAACTAGAATGGCACTCAGTAGAGTGCACACCTCAGCCAAGGCCAAACAATCCTGCAAATGTCCGTCAAATCCAGATTACTACAGTATACATCATAAATGAGTACACCCTCTCTTATATCTATCAAATACAGTGCTTTCTCTTTACAAATAAGACATATTTGAGGTTCTATATAATGTAATATTCCAAGAACTCTCCTACATCAGTTACCAATGATGTATGTCAATACTAAACAGGAAAATCTGATTTTCTTGTCAAAATGGTAAAAAGTCATGTTGCAAAAATGAGTAAATCCTCCTGAAAGTTACAAAATAAGACTTAATAAGATGTCGTTTGGTGCTCGGCAAGGGCATCACACCAGGTGTGTCTGTTGAACCAGCCCACTCAACCAGGTGTAACTGGTTGACAATTAAAGTGGCACCTAACCCACTGAATTGCTCTCAGACTTAATGCTGATAACAATGGCACCACATGGGAGAGGATTGTTTGGAGACTTGAGAAAAATAATTCTTTCATTGCACAAAAAAGGGCAAGGGTACAAGAGGATTAGCCAATCATTGTTATTAAGTCAGAACACAGTAGCAAAAGTGATACAGAAATTCAAAAAGGACATACTTCTAAAAGGATGGAAACGTCGTGGTCGTCGTCATAAGCTTTCACCTTGGGGTGAGTTAGTTTTGTTGAGAGAAGTCACCTTCTTATGAATTGATATGTTGATCGTTTATGTTCATAGGGGGTGTACTCATTTATGCTGTGTACTGTATATGGATCATAACTAGAAATGTATCTTAATTTTATACATAAAAATCCATGTTATTTCCTGAGAAATTAATGTAAAATTTTGAAAATGTTAGGGGAAAGTGATTTATTGAGCTGCCACTTTTAATCAGATCAGCACCAAAATGTTCCCTGGCCCATGCCCCATCCGTCCCCCAAGTTTGGTGCAAATCAGTTCATTACTTTTTGTGCAATACTGCTGTCAGATAAACAAATAGACACGGGTGAAAACAGAATTTCCTTGGCAGAGGTAATAATGATATCGCAGCAGGTGTTTTGTGATTGACAGCTGCTGAATGTTTCAGCCAATAGGGACCGGTGCATCAAGTTTTCTTCTCATTGTGAAATTGTAGTGAGACTGCTATGTAGTCCAGTAGGTAGCTTCACTGCATTATTTAGTCAAAGCAAATAGATCTCTTATCTCTCATATCTGCTTTCCATTCAGGAAAACCAGAGATGATCTAAACTGTTACCAAGAACAATGCGATGCTATTCTTAAAGATGTCAGTGCAGCTCTGGAGCACTTGGAATCCCTTCAGAAACAGTACCTATTTGTGTCCAATAAGACTGGAACTCTGCATGAGGCCTGTGAACAACTCCTAAAAGAACAGGTAAGAAGGCCACTGTCCTTTCTGTCTTTAAACCAGCTTTTTTCATCCAACTAGCGTATTGCTGAGTGGAAGATGTTTAAATTGTAATGTAATTTATTGCATACATTTTTTTGTATTTAGTATTTGCAAACATGAACACATCTCCCCTTCCAGAAACTGTAGAATTATCTGTAATTTAATATCTTCTAATTTAATGATTTATTTTATTCATTTTTATCTCATTTTACATTGTTTTTCATTTTAGATCAATGCTTTTTAACATGTTTTTATATTCATTTTATGTCTTTACATGTGAAGCACTTGGTGCATGTCATTTCTTCGTTGTAGCACTTTGTGCTACATTTCTTGTATGAAAGGTGCTATACAAATAAAATGTAGTATTATTATGTCTGCATGCTCTAAACTCTGGAACTCATCCGAGTTGAGAAATTGTGTGAAAGCAACTGTGGTAAACCCCAATGGAGTCACTGGACATGACTGGAAATACCGTGCACTATCTAGTTCAGAACATCATGACACAGACAAAAGCTTGTCTGAAAATAAAATTGCTACCAAGCATTCTGCAATCTGCTGTTTGTTCTGTCTGTGCTGTATTTAATATCTTATTGACGCTGCAGTTTTTTTTTTTTTCCTTGTATTTTCCCTGCTGATGCAGGTATCTGATCGTGCTCACAAATGTATGTAGACTTTAGCATCCGAGGAAGTTGAACTGAGCTGAATTTAAACTGCCATGCCGTATTATGTCAACTGTGGTTTGTTGTTCTCTCTCTTTGCAGTCAGAGCTTGTTGACCTGGCTGAGAGCATACAGCAGAAACTGTCATATTTTAATGAGTTAGAAAACATCAACACGGTAGGTTGGATTTTTTTTTTTTTTTTTTTTGGGTCATTTGGTAACTAAATGTATGTACTGTAAATGATGTCAGTTAATTGCTTAATTTTTATATAGATAGATAGATAGATAGATGGACCCACCCAATTATCAGCTGAATCTCATTAAGAATTATTCTCAAGAACTTTGTCAGCTACAATTCTAATGTAGTTCTTTCTAAAGTGTTTTTTTTTCTTTATAAAATTATACTTACTGAATGGACCATGGAATTTTCTCATCTCACCTACAAACCCCTGAAATATAGAAACAAAATCTGTAGCACAGCCTGGCTTAAAATTACAAACAACAGATCTCTGGCAGTGGTGGCTTTGCCAAATGAAAGAAGAAAAAAAAAAAAAAAAAAAAATTTTT